>NW_005187757.1:310361-316519 GCF_000239375.1 Pundamilia nyererei | reverse complement strand
TGCGTGTGTGTGTGTGTGTGTGTGTGTGTGTATATATATACATACATATGTGTGTGTTATATTACTTTTTCTTAAATGCAGAAATTTATACAGGAAAGCTTAAATAAGACCACACCTGATATGTTGATTTTTTAAATAAAAATGTAGACATACTCATTGATAAAAATACATATAGTGTGAGTGTTACACAACCACTAAAATAATAATAATTTCAATAATACATATATATAAATAATATTAATAACACTTACATCTCATTAATTTAATTTTATGCTTTTTATTGCAATGAATAATTACCCAAAATGTAGTATTTTACTAACTTTTTTTTACATTATGCCACTAATGCTAGTTTTATTTTGTTGTTGTTGCCCATTACACTCAGCTCCATGTAGTTAAATGTAGTGCACTGTATTAGATATTCTGAAATAAAGGGAAAGCATCTCTTATTGAGATAAAACAAGTAAAATGAAATATAACATTTTTATTTTAATATCAGAATCTGGTGTAAGTTGCTTCAGTTTCTTCCTTGGACCATTTGATGTACAGCAGTAAACATTCGCGCATCACTAGTGTGGGGGTTTCCAGTAGGGATAGGGCAGCAACAGCTCCTGTTTTTTCATCAATCAACAGTCATCTTTGGTTTCTGCTCAAGTATAACAACAGCTGCTCCAAAGTAGAGCTGATGTCAGTGTCATACCAGGTTATAAACGCAAAGCAGCAGCTTGGTTGTCAAAATTGTACGTTTAGTAAAAAAAAAAAATAACTGGAAAAAAATTGTATTTAATTAGTCTAAAATCAGACAAATAACAGAGGTGCATGCCAAAAACAGGTAAACTCCAATTACAAAAGAGAAACTGTGATCACATGCCTGACAGAAACCTACAGCGGCGTGATGATGGACATACGCCGCATTAAAAAAACCAAAAGCTCCTCTGTAGCTGTTTTTAATGTTGATTAAACTCAAATTTAAATTCCTTCCTCATGAAGTGTTTGTTATTTTGGCTACCCCCTGTAGGGTGAAACATTTCACAGAACTGTTTTGTGCCACAGCTATTTGTGCTTATTAAGATGCACACTATTAGAGACAAGCGTCCTCTTTAAACGGAGCAGCTGTTGTATAATTCTCCACCTCAATAATTTGAGGATTTCCACAAAGTCTCCCAGGAGTTGAAGGCATTCTGTATGCAATCATAGCTGCAGCAGGCACAAGGCAATTACAACAAACATACTGACTGTTTTTAATCTAATTCCCTTATTAGGACTTTGGAGCTAAACCTGTGCTTGTTTACATTCCAGGTTTTGTTTGTTGGGGGGGCTCCTGTGGTATATTTGCGCTCCAGTACACTGCACCTGTAACGGTAGGAGGGCAAATATAGGATTCAATAATGTCAGCATGAGCACTCAATATACTGAGCGTCAGACTGTCCTGAGAGGGGAACTCAGAAGAGATCAGTGAATGTCATTAATATTATTCACTGTCTGCGATTTACAGTATTGCGTTCTGGCGCTAAAAAGCCACTGTGTCACAATTCTTGAAATAAAAGCGGCTGTGTGTGTGTTTGTGCACGAGTAGAGCAACCTAAAGCTGAAGAGAACCATGACTAACTTACTACAACACTGAAACACACACTGAATATGTCAGCAGAGATGTCCACGGCACTGCCACACTAGGCAAGGCAACCCATGCTGTGATCTGCCGAGGTTTATAAGCGTTATTATGATATACTGTGTGAAGACAGTTTAAAAAAAAAAAAATTTTATGAGCACATATCATAGCAATAAATTAAGTTTCATTTCACCCTTAATGGGTTGGTGCAATATTAGAATGAGCCATTTGTTGTGCAAGGAACTTTGGAGCGTATCATGTATGAAGGAAAGCAACTTCTCAGCAGGTGCAGAGTGGTTATTATTAATGTTATTAGGTGTTGTTTGTGCAAACATTTGCATTAATTTGTATAATATATGCATTTATAACAAACATCAGTACTCACCTATATTATACCCAAAGTGTAACAGTATCACAAGTACAATAAAAAAAAAATCAGTCATAGAAACGTCTGTTCTCAATCATTTACATTCAGATTTATTTACATACCAGCATTAAGTATAAAAGATGCATTCAAATCATTCAAACATGAGTGTAACTTTGCTTTTAAGCTTGAAAATGCTATTGAAACTGAACTGATTGCGTCTCATCATTCCCTATAATACTACCTTTCTTTTACTGGGTGATTCTACACAGTTCTCAGTAATACAATCATCAGCCCAGGAGACAGTCTGCAGTTTGTGAATTACACATAAACCACCGATGTTAAAGGGGAGATACCTGGAAAACACTAAATACCTCAGTGGTGGGAAATAATGGTTAAAAAAAATACCCACACTTTATAAATGAGAACAAGAGATTCCATTTATTTATTTGCTAAACTAAAACAGATCTAGGGAGAATATTGTCATGTAACTGGCCTCACAGCTGTGAGCTCGCCAATAGGAGGCAGGACCATTTTTAGTGCCACATTGAGACACTGTTGCTCAAGGCTAAGCCAAGAGCACCACCGCAAACCTGCTCACATCCGACAATCCACCTGCGTACCCAGAAGCCATCCCTATTCACGATGCAAGAGCCCAGCAGCAGCTTTTCTGTTGGGAATGGATTTAAAATCATTATGGTGTTTGTAGAGAGCGCCCAGTAGAGACTGCCAGAAACAGAGCCCTCAGGTACAGCATTATGTGGGAGACAATTTTACAGCCCTGAAGCTCGAAAGGATATTAATAAAACTGTAGGGGAGGGACTGATAGAGCTAATAATCCAAATGACTCAACAGTTAGTTCACCTGTTTTTGAAGAGTCATTTTACTGTTTTGGAACAAAAAATACGTTGTTTGTTTAAAAAAATCAATTAATACACTCTCCTTTTGCCTTTTAAGCTTTAGCTGACCAGTTGCACCTTCTTACTACAGTATAATCAGGGACAGTAATTCACGGCTGACAATCGGTGTATTTCTTTCAGGTATTTACAGAAAGGACAAGTATAAAAATACCAAGTATCAATGATTCTGGATTGATAAAACTGACTGAAAAAAATGATGACACCTATGACCACGATATCCGACACGCAGTGAGATTCTCTACTGCTGTCCAACGATCCTTTACGTGCAAGACCGGTGTCCCGTGACCTCGTTATTCTTAAAACGGAGCGCTTATTATCATGATGAGAGAGGTTGCAGTCTTGACGCCTACAGTCACAGACGACGCACTGAGTGCTATTCGTTTAAAAAAAACATGAGCGTGAGAGACAAAGGTGTGACTGCAGAGATCTACCAGCCAGAGAAGGACTACAGATACTAGTGTCTGGGGGGGAAAAAGCTTCTATTATTGCCCTTACATTTTGATAGCAACAACTAACTAATGCACAGCTGTGAATCAAGAAGCCGTTTCATTTATTTTAGCTTGAGACTTCCTGCCAGCATGTGCAAAGCAGCAAGGTTTTTCACACGGGCAGAACAACATCATCTTTATCTTGGAGTGGAATAAATTCCTCAAGAGGGCAAATAGGTGAGGACATCAGCAGCAAGAACTATTACTGTTGAATCAAGTTGGGAAATGAGACGTAACACCTTCTCATTACTTGCTACCTAGATTGCACATCAACCGTGCAGCCTCCTGCTACAAATGCATTCATAACTCTTGTTTTTGGGTTTTTTTTACACAGGCAGTTAAATCTGTGCGAATAAATCTGTTCTCATGCATCATGGGTCTAGTTGGTCTTATTAATGTAGCAAAAATCATGAGGCAGGGATTAAATATTAAAGAGTTCTCTCTTTTTTTGACATAAAGGTAAAAAATTCCTCTGGATCTGCCACAGGTGCAAAAATGTCAACTCAACCGTCACCTTTTAATTTCTTTTTAACTATATATGTGTGATTATGACAGATTGAGCTTGAGCTCTGGCTCCCTTGAGAATATTCTCTATGACACCAAAGTGTTTTTGTTATAACTTTCATCTAAATATTCCGGTCTAGGTGTCACGAGCAACTATTATCATCAAAGCGGCAGCAGGAACTTCGCAGGCAAGTCACTTGTTTCATTTTTTCAAAGGAAGCTGTCCAGGAAACAGAGTTGTTTATAAGGTGGAAACAGACACCACTTTGTCCTTTGCAAAGGATTTCACAGGTTATCTGATGTCACGGGCGCATTTGTATGTTTTCACAAAGACCAACAGACCAGATGTGACCCACAAACGGTGTATGCACTGCTTTTTAGTGGGAAAAAATGGAGTGGTGATATTTCCAGACATCTCACAAAGTCCCAAGATTTAAAATTCCTAGTTACACTTGTTTTGTTTGTTTTTTTAACATTAAATAATCAGAATCAGAACTGTACAAAGCCGCAAAGGGCAGTTTTAAAGCCACTCTGATCAAATGATCCACATCAACAGACTGATGCACAGCAATTCTTGTTGGTTATCCTTTAACTATCAAAGACAAGTAGTGACCTACAGAGCTGAGAAAAAAGGTCATGTAGAAGTCCTGAAGTAGGCTGTGAGTAGCCAAGTTTGACGCTTTTCAGCTGTGAAAATGTCAAATGCCTACTTTTGATGATCAGAAGTGACTGGCTTTGCAGTTCATAACATCAAAAATACATGTCAATTATTTGATTTCTACTTTCCACATCAGCCAAAGATTCAGGCAGCTAACTAATCTCATAGATCCGCCAAGTGGCGACGTGAAATCACATTGGCGACATCTATCTTTTATACACAGTCTGTGAAGAAAGATTGTAAAAGACATTAAAGGTAATATCAGAAAACTTTAGCTGGGTTTTGATCCAAACCCTAGACATAAAAATATGACACTTTGAGAAAAAAAAAGCTAAATAATGCCACAGGGACTGGCTTTAAGAGAGTGCACAGGCACATGGAGCACGGTGCCTGGCTTCCTGTTTGCTGACACTAATCCAAAGGCAGCGGGGATTTTTTCTGCCTCTTGCTGCTTCTTGCCTCACACCCCTGCAGGGCTCTTACATCCACACTGGCTTTCAGATTCACGCGCACACACACACACACATAAACATACACAAATGAACACAGATAGACTATAAATATTCAGGCCAGGATCGACGGTACGTGCAACACAATGTACGCCGGGGACATAATACACACTGTGCTCATTTCAACCCTGTCACTGAGCTCTGTCAGCACTTTCCGTTAGAAAAAAAAAACCCAACATAACTTGCACATCTGCTTATCTGATGCTGTTCATTTAGGCAGACTTGTCTATGAATGTGCTCTGTGAAGCCCAAACTCCAGCGGTCCCATCAACGTTTTCTGTGGTTCTCATTAGATGTGTCGGCTGCTGCGTGAAAAAGCCGAGCTTCAGGTGTTTTGTGTTTATTTGTGTCTTGGTCTGAGAGTGTGAGGTGCTGTTTGGAAAGCACATGTGTAACACAACGAGTCGCATTACACCATGACAGACTGTCACGGTGAATTAAAGCTAGAACAGAAACGGAGGCAGTGGTCAGGAAATATCATTAATGTCACAACACTCTGCTTCACTCTAAACAAGAATACTTTCACTGAATGCAGCTGAACAAAATCGTCCCTGTTTTGGGTTTTTATTTCTGAATGAGCAGTCACTAATTGTCCAAAAGTACTGACCTGTGTTTGAATGACATAACCAATGTACAGTACAAAAAGCATGAAGATGGAAAAAGCAGCTGAAATCTGGGTTTGCTTCAATTACTTCCAAGCCAGCAGCCAAACAATCTATAAGTTTAGATGGTTCTGTCTTCTGTGACACTGACGTATAGTGACAGACCCTCTTATCTAATTTTTTAGCCCCACGACTTACTGACAGAACGAAGGGTTTACAGTCCAAAATGTCAAAATTAGAGCCATCTTCCTTTCTTAGAAACACAATTTGACACAAATACATTTGAAATAGATTGTCTGCATAGGGCCCTATCTTTAATATGATAACAAGTTTATATGTTAATATGATAAAGTGTCTCAGTAACTGTGTAGATCAGTTCCAATCAGTGCTGTACTGTATGGGAGTGTTTAAAGGATTTATTTGTAATGTATTTTTAGGTATGCCGCATGTCTTTAGGGGATGGCAGTGTTGGCCTTTCTGCTACATTGATTCAGAAGGGGTCAGCAT
>NW_005187757.1:307306-309514 GCF_000239375.1 Pundamilia nyererei | reverse complement strand
TACATTTCACTGTGTGTTATACTTGTATAACTATGCATGTGACAAGTAAAGAACCTTGAACCTTGAACCTTGAACCTTGATCCAGGCAGAAATGTCAATATTTACATACAAATACATAAAAATTTTCTACATCCATTCTTGATTTCCTTAAGGAAAAATTCTGATCACTTTTATGTTCCATGCCCAACGCTTAATCAGTCTTGCTTGCAGTTTGTGTTTTCGCACTTGCGAGCACATTTTTGCATCTAAGCATGCTAAGTAAAGACGGTGAAGATCCTGTTAAACAGGATCCCCGTCAACACGCTGCATGATGTTTGCATTTATAGCTCAAAGCTCTGATATGGCAAGGTACAACCTCACAGAGCCGCTAGCATGGCTTTAGATGCCATGTCTTGTTAACAGTGTAATGCTATACACGGTGGCTCCCAAGCTTTTTAATTTATTAGACATGCCCCCACTTCCCTGTCAGATAAACTCAATAATGATTGAGCTTGATGTTATGCAACACTTGTTAATTATATAAAAGTGGATGTTGCATTAATGTTCCTGGCAATCCTGAAGTCAGCTTGGTAATGTTTTTTGTTTTTGTGGTTGTTAACTGCCACGTAAATTGAGAGAAGTTGAATGCTTCAGTCATTTGTCTGTCACTCTGTTCAGTAGTTTCCAACAATATCACAACACAGCACACAGTGTGCAAGAGTTAAAGTGGACATAACAGTTAAATATACTAAACTTGTATTTTTTTTCTCTAAATCCAAGCTTTCTGTGCAGCTTTTAAAGAAGCTCCAGACTATGTGGTCCCTTATTTCAAATTTCTTCTACTGTTTTAGAGCTTGAACGACTACTAAATCTTCTACGACACAATGCGTGACTTTAACCTATTATGCGTTGCCCGGGTTTTTGTTTTTTGTTTTGTTCATTACTTTTTTAATTTCATGTATAGATTTTAACTGTGCTCATGGTACATTAAGCACAATTTCATAATTTGTGTGAACAAAAGCACAGAGCCGTTTACCCAAAATGAAAACTGTCATTATCGTCTCATCCCCGTCAGTCACATCGTACCACCTCCAAACCAGCCTCCTCTATCTAGTGCCCCCGCAGGCATTTCTCACATGTGCACTTCAACAGTGACTTAATGAAACGCCTACAATCGCTTATCAACAGCAGATGTAGATGCCTGTCAGTTGTCTTGCCAAGCATAAAAAATACCATGTTGTTTCCCTTGATGATAGAAACTGCTGGCAATATATCCCCCAATTCACAACTAAATTACAAACTAGAACGCGTTTCGGAAAAATTGACCCACTACAATTCTGTTCTGAATGTTTGATTAGAAACCCAAAAGTGGTTTGGTATTATATTATGACTAGGTTAGCATTAGTCATATATTAAAATTTCTCTTGATTCCAAAAAACCCCATCAAAAAACATTTTCTGATATTTTCAAGGGTCCAGTCAAATCCATAGATCCCAGAAACACAAACAGGACAGGAAAGAAGATGAATCATGGAGCACATCAAAATTTCACCTTCTTGGGTACAGTGGACAATGACGGAGTCCTATTAAAATTAAACAAAACTTAAAAACTGAGTACTGGGGTTTCAAAATCTGGGCAGATAAAGGTGTACAGAAGGTGGCAGATCTTTAGAAGCATGGCAACCTTCTTACATTTGATCAGCTATGCCAAATATACAGCATCCCCAAAAAACATTTTTTAAAATATGTACAAGTTAAACATTTCATTATGTCAAAATATAAACAGATTGTATCTGAGCCACTATTATCACACTTGGAGAATGTCATACTTAAAAAGCCAGTGGGCAGAAGTCATATCTCTTCAGTTTATACAGCTCTGTTAACACATGATGGGGAATCTGCCACTGACAAGTTGGACGCATGGAGGGCTGACATCCAAGAGGAGATACACGAGGTGGACTGGGAAACTGCATGTTTACAAGCCCAAAGACAATCAATTAATACAAGGATGAAACTCCTCCAATATAAGTGGTTGATGAGAACTTATATAACCCCAGTCAAACTGAATCGCTGGTCGCCTGTCATCCCAGATAGTTGCAGTAAATGTTTAGACGAGAAGGGCACTCTGCTCCACTGTGTATGGAGCTGTCCAAAATTACAACAGTACTGGAAATTAATCACGCAAACTTTATCTAAGATTGTTGGAGTAAATATACCTGTTGAAGCAAAA
>NW_005187757.1:294982-306777 GCF_000239375.1 Pundamilia nyererei | reverse complement strand
TATTCTTTGCTTGTTCTGTAATATAAAAGTCAATAAACATAATGTTTAAAAAAAAACAAAAAAAAAACTGAGTACTGAAATGACATTTGAATAAAATGTCCTTAAATTGAGCCCAATGTTCTTTTTAGGGATGTGCCAAATAGTATTGCTCATTTGGTGGTCAGTTGTGTTAAGAACCACAGAGAAGTTATATTATGTTTTAATATTGTCAAGTCTTTCTAACTCTTTTTATATTTAGACCTCTAAAATAGTAAAATAACTCTTGCTCAGGAGTTGGAGGAGACTAAAAATGGAGCTAAAAGACTGTATTTGAATTATTTCTGAGGCTCCCAGAAATAAGTCTAAAAGTGCAAAATGTTGCTCTGTTGTTACATGAACAGATGTCTTCTAACAAGTTTGCCATAACATTTTTGTGTTGCTGTATGCTTACCGAAAGTGACCAAAAAAATGTCCTTTTGATAGATTTAAATGTTTTGAGCTTGTCTTAGACAACTTTTTCAATTAACTTTACCCATGATTTTTTTTCTACGAGGCTCAATAGTTAATTCTTTCTGGTCACAATCTGATTGGCGCTGAATGTATTTTCTTACTCTGACTAGACAGAGTCCCACAGGCTACACAGTTTGCTAAATTAAACCCTGCTGGATAAAAATTGATCAGGAACTTTGAATGGAAACTTAATTGTATTTTCTCAGAGGTTAGTCAATACACCAGTAACATGCAATTAGTTTGAAAACTTCTGCTGAACAGCGTGTTTATCTCCCCACTATCACATAGGTGAGATTTATCAAGCAAGGCCAACAGCCTGAATTCTGCTACAGGGGGAGAGGAAAATCTGTTTTACTTTAAAGAAAATAAATAATCTGTAACATTAAAAAAAGAATCTTTTTCTATTTATTTCCAGCCATGTGAATAGATTTCAACGAAGATGTTACATTTCCGGTTGTAAAAGCTGTCAGGAATCTCTACAGGAATCTGTACAATCACCTTAAATTCACCACTTCTCGACTCGAGCTTGAATACAATTTTCACCCAGCAAAAATGAGTCCCATTTTTCTCTCAATTAGGTTGCTGCAATATTCATCATCATTGTTGATGCCAACTCCTCTGTTGGTCTGGCAAGGCTAGCTAGTAGACTATCATGTGCTTTCTTCCTTACACATGGAGGTGCCAGTCGCCTACCTGCATGGACTGCCAAATCAGCAACAAAGATGCAACCCCAGCCTTCTTCCTACCTACTGACACTGCCAAAGAGTAATCAAAGTACTGTATGTATCCATGTATGGTTTACTGTGGGAGTGGAAATCATGTTCGCCCACACTCGATTCATGGTAAATGCATGCTGTAGAAATCAAAGAAGCACAGTTCTGTTTCTGTATATGCACAGTTTAATTGTGAACCTGTGGCTCAGGTTCTTTGCAATGCTAACTAATAACTGTAGTTGTACCAACCTGGCCTTAATTAATGATCATTAGTTAGCAACAAACCAAGAGTAAATTCTGAGCTTCCCTTTGATTTGATTTCATAATTTTGTCCTTGTTGCCCTCAACCCCCCAGCTTTCTGCACATGAGGACAGGAGTGGGTTTGTGAAACCTGACTACTGTACATCCCACAAGCAAAACTGGTATGGCCCAGATCTGGCCCACATACCGCAAAGAATGACGGCCCTTTGGTGGTCCAGATTTGGTTTGCCAGAGGTGGCCCACACATAGGCCCGCTCAAGGCCATTTGAGGACACACTGCTGGCCCTGTCCTGGCCCAGAACAGTTTCAGCTATGGCCCCAGATGTCTGCCTAATGTGTACCTTAATCAAGCCATGTAATAACAACATGTGCCAGAACATAATAGTGCAAAAGTAACATGAAGAAACTCAGTTGAGACAGTGAATGGACTGACTCTTATATAGCGCTGTTCTACTCTCCTGGATTACTCAAAGTGCTTCCTAACTACATGGATGCACATTCACACGTGACTTGATGTGACTGAAGGAGCCAGGGATCGAACCACTAATCTTCCAATCAGTAGATGACCGGCTCTACCTCCAGAGCTACAGCCTTTACAGTGGTAAACCGTCACTAGGCTTTGGATAAATTGTACAATCACAACCCGGTCAAACCTGCATTTGAAACATTGGCTACCATAGCAGTACAGTATTGCAACATGGTATTTGGATCTTCTAACTAAAATAGGAACATAAATAGTGCCATCATTGCCAGACCTGGCCCACATCTGGTTGACATACACTCTGCCATGACACCAGTCAGTCAGAAGTGCCAGCTTGATGCTGGGACAGAACTGTTTTCTATGAGCCTGGGCCACATAAACCAAACCATAATCGGGCCTGATATGGCATGCCATCACATAAATAGTCCCATCTACACCAGGCCTGGCCTACATCTCGATGACATACCACTTACCATGCCAGAAGTCAGCCAGCAGTGCCGGCTTGACACCAGATTCAGGACAGACCTGTCTGCTATGTGGGATGTTGTAGTCAGGGATATTTACTGACAATTAATAACTGTTTTTACAGGTATAAACTGAATAATATAGAAACTACAATGGATCCACAGTACAGTGTTTCCCACTGGTTTGGTGGGCACGTGGTCAGTAGTAGGAACCTCCTGTGCTGTCCCAAGACCATGGTAGAGGAAAACTATGCTTACTGGTGTAAAATCAGTGGAAACCAGAAGACACTGCAAATAGATTGCAACAAAGATTTTACACGGTTACCATGCCTTTGCCATTGTGGTTTTGCTCTCTTTGTTCTTTTACTGAGTCTTCCCATGGCTGGACCACAATACTGCGCCCTGTCATTCTGCTGAATTGATTTGTCCATCACGTCTCCCACAGCGTCCCCCATCTGCCCTAAGTGACGTCTTCCTCAGAAGTCTTTATTTGCTTTTGCTTTTTTAGAAGAAGAAAATTAATGAGCGATGTCAGTCTGAAGCTTGAAATTAAGTTAATAGTGAGTTGTCTGTGAAGGTTCTCAGTCAGTAGTGTCAGTTAATAGTGAGTTGCTTTTTCTCCTACTTCATTTGCTGGGAATGTAAAACGTAAAATGAAACACAAAGTCTGACTTTTTCCTAAAATAAAAATCTTCAGAGGAAACAAGACAAAAATCAAAGCCCCTTTACAAGTCTTTCCCTCAAGAAGTGGCTGTGTCCTAGAAGGACCACTTCTTACTGTTTCCTTTTCAGTTGACTACTTTTCTACTTTTTTATGCATCAGACAGATTTATCCATTCCTAGCAGTATTCTGGTGCAGAAAGGAGGGTATATTTTCCATTTGATCTTTACTCATCCATACTAAAGAGCCTCTTTTTTGTTCTGGATGAGATTTAAGTGCTTATAGTCTTGAGGTTAATGACCCTTTCTTTAACGGCACCGAAGTTGTCCAGTGCAGGTGGTAAGACCAAAATCAAAGACAGAGCGTAAGTTGATTTTGTTTCATGAGCACTTTGTGTTCACTGGCTTGTTCTACTTCTGTGATCATGGTTTATGTTTATTGGCCATCTTTTTGCTGTTGAAATCTCATCCTTGATGTGAATGTTGATTACATTGCACATTAGAGTATGCTGTACAGTCCTACAGTTCACTCCAGTCGCTCCAGTCTGAAAATGCAAACAAAGATGACCCGCTTGTGTATGTCGGTTCGTAGTTATAATCAGACACATTATAGTTATTACGAATCTGTGAAACTGCTCAGCGTTATGAGTGCAGTGATTCACACATTGGCCCCGTTCACCTGTTTGGGTTGACTAAGCTTAATTCAACAGTCCACTTGGCAATTTGTAAGGATGAATAATGAAGCAGTAATCCACAGCAGGCCACAGTTCAGGAACAGTCAATCTGTTCTAGGGTGACACAGTTTTCACATATCAGCCTTGTCTCCTGTAAGTCAAAGACCTGTGACAAATAAAAGGAAAAACCTAAGGCGCTTGGGGATCTATTGGCTTTACGAGGATGTTTATTGCTATGTTTTAGAAAAATGGTGTTTCATCTGTCCAATTATATCTGAAGACTGAATCACTGTCAGAGTGCACTGAAGCTGGTGCCAAATGGTAGCTCTTAGGTATTAATTTGTCACCTGTCTGTGTGTCTTTATCACTGCAACTTTCGACATCTAAATAGTTTTTTCATGATTGAGTGTATTGTTATGTATTTTTTATTTTTTATCCATGTAAAGCCTGAAACTTGAAATACCAAAAATTTATAATTATTTGAAACTAACACATTTAATTCATATCATTTTTGCTAAATACAACGTTTTTCTGCAATTTTTGTTGCTTAAAAATGCATTATTGTTTCTTTTGGGGGGGGGGTCAAACTGATGATTTAGAGTCTCATAAACTCCCCAAAAAAGATTTGTAATTGGCGATCGTGGCTCAAGAGTTGGGAGTTCGCCTTGTAATCAGAAGATTGTCGGTTCGAGCCCCGGCTTGGACAGTCTCGGTCGTTGTGTCCTTGGGCAAGACACTTCACCCGTTGCCTACTGGTGGTGGTCAGAGGGCCCGGTGGCGCCAGTGTCCGGCAGCCTGGCTTCTGTCAGTGCGCCCCAGGGTGGCTGTGGTTACAATGTAGCTTGCCATCACCAGTGTGTGAATGCGTGTGTGAATGGGTGGATGACTGAATGTGTAAAGCGCTTTGGGGTCCTTAGAGACTAGTAAAGCGCTATACAAATAGAGGCCGTTTACATCAACACAAAAATGTATTGTTAGGTAATTTTTGCTGTTTCACCTGAACTTTTAAGGCAGCATGGTGGCACGGTGGTTAGCACCGTTGCCGCACAGCAAGAAGGTCCTGAGTTCAATTCCAACATCAGGCTGGGGTCTTTCTGTGTGGAGTTTGCATGTTCTCTCCGTGTTTGCGTGGGTTCCCTCCGGGTACTCCGGCTTCCTCCCACTGTCCAAAGACATGCAGCTTGTGGGGATAGGTTAATTGGATAATCAAAATTGTCACTAGGTGTGAATGTGAGTGCGAATGGTTGTCTGTCCCTGTGTGTTAGCCCTGCGACAGACTGGCGACCTGTCCAGGGTGTACCCCGCCTCTCGCCCTATGACAGCTGGGATAGGCTCCAGCACCCCCCGCGACCCTGAAAAGGATAAGCGGAAGCGAATGGATGGATGGATGGACCTGAACTTTTAAACCATTTCTTCCCATAATATGACCTTTATACTTTGATATAAACAACTGTACTATATCTATAAGTTTAGTATGTTTGTTTGAGGTTACCCAAGTTGCCAGACTGGCAGCATGCTGACACAAAGCTAGCAAAAAAGCCAGAAAAATGTTAAAGCTCAGTGAATGCTGACCCCAGCCCAGCAGCCAAACCCTGAACTTCAACAGGTAACAAAGGAGTGATGAGCTGTCAGCATGTAGCATCCCTTTCTACTTGTTAATGGCTCTAATGTAGAATCACCATGGTGACAGCTTTGAAGTCTCTTTAGGCTGGTTACTTTGTGTTGATAGCGATAAAAGAAAGCATGTATGTGCAAGTATGTGTTTCCTTATTAGAATACAAATATGTGTTGGTGTCTGCAACTGTTGCCTCAGATTTTTATTGTTAACTTGTTATTATGTGTCAATGCTTTAAGGTCATTTTACATGACAAGAAAGTAATATAATGAGTAGTGTAACATATTACTTTAAGTAACAAATAGCATTACTTTTAAGAAATGTGTACATATAATACAATAATTTGACCCAACAAAGGTTCTAACATTTTTTACTTTTCACAGGTTAGTCTAGGGATTTGGAAAGAACAAGCCTCAGACTTAAGTGGCATCCTCCAAAGCTAACGTGGAAGTGACACTGTAGTTAGGGACAACTTGGGGCTGGCTCTAAAAGGAGGTGAATTCCCACATGTTAAAATATCAGAAAATATCACAAACCATATCACAAGTTTGTGCTTCAGTTTTGGTTCTTGTTTTTTCAGTCTATTACTTAATACAAATTATGCGTGTCTGCATGCACTCACACTGCTTTCTAACCAAGCTAGCTTCCATTAGCGGGTAAACTAGCACACCACCATTTCATCCATATAAGGTAGCTTCTGTTTCAAAAAATCCCCCTCTTTAAGTAGAAATTATGTTAACTTACACATAATTCTCTCAGAGTTTTCCGTATTTTAATCTAGGGAAAGGGGATTATAAATCGGTAATAACCCCGACTGTTGGACTGTGTAATCCCTAATTTTTTCTCATTTTTTCTGAATAATCATGCTGTGACCTTCACATTCATCCTTAATACAAGCACACTATTATATTGTCCGTTTTTTTTCAACAGTGATTTATGTACTTCCTGTCAATAATGATGCACTAATAATAACAATGCCGTTCACTGCCCTGAATGCCATTTTTCCACTCATTTGGCTCATTCTTGGCAACAGTCTCTGTTTCTGATCATAACAGCAGACACTTATCACCATAATTATACATAAATGAGCCATTCAGTGTTGAAAGAAAAAAAAATATGTCTGGAAGTTCTGCTGTGCTGTGTGAATCGATTGACGGGCTAAATTTTTCTCTCCATGGTGTCAGCTGGGAACAGGTCCTGCATTGTGTGAGCTGAGGACAGTCAATTATCCTGCAGTTTCTCCATCACATTCGAGTCAAGCCGCTGTCTGATTTATAGTTTCTTTCTTCCTATAATCTCCTTCATGGTTTAAAAAAAAGGATTTTTCTGCACACATAACTACTGTATTTGCACTTGAGACACTGTGCTTCTTTCATGAAACTGAGCTCCTCACAAAACACCTCAGTCTCTTTGAGCTCTTCTTTTGTTGATCTCCCCCTGCTCTCATTTCAAACAAGCCATTCTGATTGGACTTCACAGTTTTTTTTCCACAACCTTCTGACTTATTTTAACACCTGTACTTCTTTCTGTAGCCGCTGTACTTGCCGCCACTCCTTCACAGACTCTCAGACAATACCTGCATCAACGTATATCCAAAAGAACCTAAAGGCATGTGTTCATCTGCTTGTTGTATTCAGAAGCTAGTTTTATAAAGAACATTATAAAATTGTGGGATTCACCAGGAACCCCATGCTACGATTTGCAAGTTTTAACGTTTTGTAACATTTATTGTGATTTATCATCTTTTAGCAACTGCAGATGAGTTAAATGTTGTCAATAATAGTTTTATCCAATAAGATAAAAGGTATCTCACTTCTGTTTTGTTTTTTTTCTTTTAGCTGTAAAATGAAAATAACACTGTCACTAAAACCTCCCATAAATGTTGCCATAATACAGAGTCAGCCTGCTATCAGCCTCTGAATGGATGGGGTCAAACTGGCAATTACATGCAATCGGTTTCTGATAATACAGCAATTAACTATAGTCAATCATTGAAAATCACACATCTGTTGCAGTCTGCATAGACAGAAATTCACATTTCATTTGTGTTCAGCAGCCTTCCTGTTCTATAGGAATATAACCAGAATACAACCAGCGGGCAGCCAGTTGAGTCGAGTTCCCTTGAGTTGTGCAAATTGACAGACTCATTCAGACTGAGGGCAACATGTTGGCATGTCTCCATTTATAAATTGCACAGCAGTTATTTGCAAACCTTTGACAGTCTCTCTGAGAGTGACTGCAGTCAGTTCAAGTCAGACTGCAACTGTTTGCAGAAAGCTTGCCTCCTATTAGGCAAAATGAGTCCTCTGGCTTTTAGTATTTAGTATGCTTTTAGTCCCTGGATACAACGCCACTGTGAAGAAAAATGAGATACTATGCCATATGTTGTTTTTTCCCCATTCCTAATACCTATAAACATTTTGCCCTTGCATATATTTCAATCAAGCCAGCCATGTCACATGTTGCTGTTGCTCATTCTAATTTAAAGTACACTTGCTTTAGTACTGTAGTCCTCAGTGCTACACTGAGTAGCTTTTATCGTGAAGTCATCAGTGGAAACAGAGGTTAGTTCAGGCTGTTCATAAAAAATGCATCTACAAAACTACTTTATGGACATCAGATTTGAAATTACTGGCTGGCTTGTTTGTGAACAGATATACCAGCTGCTCTTCTGTTTTGTGCAAATTATCTATACAACAAAGCGCACTGCCCATAGAATTACGTGAGATTAAGCATGTACTGCTCGTGATCACTACATCCAGCAGGAGTGATGTCTTAAAGTACGTCACTCCTGTATGTAAGTATATCTCATGTCTCGTTGCCTTTACTAAGACCTGCTTCTTCACCTGTGAAACTCAGAATCAAGACTGTACGTCAAACAGCAGACTTCTTGTTTGTTGTTGCAGTCTTGCCTCCACACAAAGGCAAGGTCAAGCCTATCCAGCAGCAGCGGCCTGAAGGGATCAGCCTTGAAAGGGCTAGATCACTGAGCATTCTTGTTTCCCTTTGGTCCAATGGGGACTAACACATCCTTTTATCGCAGTTTTCTGGGGTTGTAGACCACCACTTTCAAAACGATTTGCACCTTCCCTCCTCGTACACAGCACAACTTTATGCCATTCTGTAATCTGCATGTTTCACAGTGATGTTAGTCTGTTTTTAACAATTATAGTGGACAGGCACAAAGACAAGGTTCCAGTATCACCATTACAAACTATGTGGCGCACACTGTAGATGCCTCTATCCTCACATGAAAGCATTTACCCTTTAAGCATATTTTCAAATATGTGGTTGTGTCAGAATGGTGTGGGATTTTATTTAAAAGGCAACAGCATCATGTATGCATTCACAGGAGCTCGCTCTTTTATTTGGTTCATGCTTTTGTTTCTCTGCGTGCATAATGCACCATTCCTTGGATTTACATCCTGAAAAGTGGAAAAATTAATGTGATAATTTTCTTCTGCAAAGGAAGCAGAAAGGGAAGAATCGCCTGGTGCTTGCTCAAAGCAACTGATTCAAACATCTGGACTTCAATAACAGGAGAAAAAAAGGTGAAACAGGCAAGAATAAAAGACGGGCTCGGCTGATGAGGACAGCTGAAAAAAGGTATTTTTCACCGCACTAGAATATTGCTTGATTAGACACCTGAGGATGATTGCAGTGGTATAAAGGTAAGTGTGATGACTGGATTGATTATGGTCCAGCTCGTCAGACTGTAATTAAACTAAATCCTGGACTCTAAAGTGAATCCTTTAGTGTAGTAATTCTGTTACAGCAGAATCTTTACCCTTTAGAAAGGAAGGGGAGCGGTGTTTCCAACTGCCGTCACTATTTCGGCAACAAAAACATACACAAATCATATTATTCTTATAAAACGCAATTATGTGTATTTTTTAAAAAAAGCAATCTTCCTTTTCTTTTGTTATTTATCTACATAGATTTTCTTTAGAGGCCCTTAAAGCCAGCGTGCTTGGGCTCTTTGTCAGCCATTGTTTCTTATATAAGAATGAACACATGTTCACAAGTCACCAGTCACTATTGTTGTATCATCTGATGTCGTCGAGCTCTCAAAAGCAGCAATTTTAGCACATCGGTCCTGAATGGGCACTATCTGGCCACTGTGCCATGACTATAATGGGGGTTTGCAATTTTAACATTGGCAGAATAACAGCTTTTTCTCCAGAGTGGCAGTGCTCTCTCTGGTGCTGTTGTACCAGTTATAGCACTGGGCACTCTACTGATCCTTTACCTTTTATTAGACCGAAGTTACAGTACAACTTACTTCAACTTAGACCCTGACATTTGATGCTGAAAGGGGGGAGATGAAAGTGAATCTTGTAAATCTTGATATATAAATAAGCTATAAATGAAGCCTGTATGTTATTATTATAGCTGTGGCTTGGCTAGTTATTGTTTGAGGACACAAGTGTAAAGATCTGAGTGATTTAAAAAAAAAAAAAAGTTGACACACTATCCACATTAATGCATGTTTTCAATGACCATTGTTGGTGGTTGAACCACTTGGGTTTTAATTTGATGACATGCAGTGGGGGAAATAGTGGTTCCACACAGCCTACAAACAGCTTTGCTGACTATCATCTACATGCAGTAGCTGTTTACTATCACCAGGGGGCAGTGCAAAAGCCAATTGGTCTGTCACTCTTGCTGTTATTGGTCCTTCAGCCAGTTGCAGAGACAGGAAAGTTACAATGCAAAGATTAATAAAAGCAGTGAAAACTCTCTGCTGTAGCCAACATCTATGTAATTATGTGCATTAAACTCAGAAGTACATGGCATATACATGCTATAATAAATAATTGAAGGCTATACAGGAACAAAGAATTGAAATATCAAAGTCTAAAACTATGCAGTTTAGTTTTCAAACAGTTACAATAGAATATCTTTCCGGCTTTAGTAAATTGGTTGCGAACATCTGAAGATATACAGTTAAACAGCACCAAGATGAACTTTTGCTTTTTAACCATTTGACCAGCAAACCACAACTGTACTGTAGCACTGAAGGCAGTGCAGCTGTGGTTTCACCTTCCTTAGGCTTTTTGCACGTTTGTCTGCTTATTATTATTGCAAAATGCTGCTTGAGGGTTTACAGACATATCCTACCTGTTTCAAATCACCACATGATTTTATCCCCCCTTGATTATTCCATTTTATAAGCCAACATTGTTTGTTTATGAGTAATAGCGTGGATTTGCTAGGGCACATGTCAGGTCGTTAGCAAACATGTCTACCATTACAGTACTATAGCCTAACATCTTTTATTATAAGCTGTACATAGATACGGTTGCTAGTGAATTGTAATCTTGTTCAGATACATTTTGGACAGCAAAAACCTGTCCTGCAGTGCCTCCCATGTAGTTCACATTTGTGTTAGCAGTTTGAAAAACTTGCGAAAGTTACCTACAGATCTTAGGAGGAAATTTTGGGGACTGTGGAGACTTTTTTTTTTTTTTCAATAATCTGCTAGTGAGCTGAATATCCCAGCAAGTGCTTAAAAATCACCTGAAAATGATTTTTCTTGCTGCACACTTCAATAACACAGAGAACATTACAGGTTTAAATCAGACAGGTTCCATATGTGTTTATGATGCTCCTAATTAGCGTCCCCTAATCAACCTTATTATGGAGGTGAATTTTTTCCCACTGGGAACAACTTTTTTCCCCCAATAATTATGACTTATTACTCCAAAAAATGCATTATTTCTCATTTGCCTCAGTTTATTACCTTTATCTCTAGGCACAAAGCTATTTAAGAGCTTATATTTTCACTTAGGTAAACATGGGCCTATTTATTAATGCTAAACAAGCAAAGAGTTTTCACAAGCATCTCTATTTAAAAGCATTTTTTTAAGTTTTTATTTAAAGCTAACAATATCAGTGTATCTGGATTTACAAAGCAAGAACCTTTAGCCTTCCAGCACATTAATTTAAATATCCACTAAAAAATCATAATTGAAGCTCAAAGAGAAATCTGCATATAATTTTTGGTTTTCTCCAGCACAGTCTTCCTCTTTATGTGACATCTATAGCCGAGTAGCTGCACAAGCAGTGGAGACCCAAAAGACAGGACAGGCACTGCATTTAAATAGACATGGTGTAGCATTCACAGTATAATGCATAATTCAGCCTCGCACTGTGGATTAAACCCTGCTCCCCAGCTGTTGCAGAGAGCCACTTAAAAACAGCATGTAGCACGACAGCCAGGACCCTGAACTGTTACTGATATCATGAGGCTCCTCTTTGCTGTTTAGCACTTGAATTTCATTCCAGAATATGCAGCAGATTGAGTCAAATAAGAAAGACATGCACATATTATATATTTTTAGAGTCGTTTTCTCAGCCAGTGAACTGTTTGGAAAACTCTTTTCTCCAAAACACACATTTTCCAAACTGTGGGTGAGACTTGGAAAAAAAAAAAA
>NW_005187757.1:288903-294164 GCF_000239375.1 Pundamilia nyererei | reverse complement strand
AATAAAATCATTGCCACCATGCAAATATCCCACAGCAATATCAACTTTTACTTGAAGTCTACAACTAATTTGATTCATGAAAATAAAAGGCACAGCTTGTGTGTTCAGACTTTTACTGCCATGTCTACAGTGTAATGTTTTTCTTTAAAAATGTCTCATTTCTTACACAAGAATAGTGTTAGGATCAATAACAACTGTGCTGCTGGTGGAAAATTTGGCACAAATGTTTTGCACAATTGAGCTTTCCTTGACTAAAACGTAGCTTTTTGGTTAGTTTACCTGCCTTTTTTGCAGAGAATGAAAGAAAAAGCAAAGGGAACCAAAATCAACCGCTCTGTGGTGGAAAACGTTGCACTGGGAGATTGTAAAGCTCTACAACGAGCAGCTGGTTCCGTCACAATAAATCCACCATTGATGCAGTTCTTCACTTAGAAATTCAGGCATAGACTTTATTTTTCCCATTTAAAAGATAACAAGCTTAATTTTCCCCACTGTTGCATCAACTCGAATGAGGCTCTTTGGCCATTTGCGTATTCTGCCTGTGCGTGTGCATGATTTTCCGATGCTGCAGCTACCACTAAAATTAACAAGCTCTACCGATGTGTTTTTTTTTTCTTTTTTTTTGTGAGACAAATACCATCCCTGGCACAGCAGGAAATGCTGTACCTATTTTTAACAGCAAAACATGCAGTTTTTCAACTGGGACACATGGGAGGGCTCCAATTAGCTCACAGGAAACCCACAGAGGCAAACACTGAGATAACTAATAATATGTCTTCCCCCCCATGCCGACACACTGTACCAGAAGAGGGAAAAAAGGAAACATGTCTAGAAAGATCTGGGTTTGGGAGGAAGAATTTGACTATAAAATATTTATGTAATGAAAATCAACATTAAATCTAGCTTTATGCAAAAGACCAGAGTAAAGTACAATGAGTTATAAGTACGCTGTGTGTCTGACACTTTACAATTTAAGTATTTGAACGGCAATACGGCCTGTTAGTTACTTTCACACTTTCATGGTGCTTGTGAAACGATTGATTTGAACATTATCTGATGAATAAACACACCGAGTCTCTCCCTCACTATTTAACTCATTCACTGCTACTGTCTTTGCCACTCCTCTTGACTTTCATTCCCATCCATGTGTTCATTCACTCTTCTTTCATTCATAAACTCATATCCTGCCTGACCCACATATTCCTCCATTCTTACACACTGATTGATTCTTTTGATAACTCATTCATACTTTATCTCTCTTTTCTTTCACACACACACGCACACACACACACACACACTCACACACACACACACACAGAGTAATCCATCAATTTTTTATCTACTTACTGCTCGTTCAATCAATCACCCATTCACTGGGTGTTTCTTGACTAATTCATTCATTCATCCATTATTCACCTTCCTCCTTTCATGGGCCGACTCTGCTCATTTACTAATTCTTTATTCATGCGTTCACATATTTAGTCATTCTTTCACTAATGGATTTTCTGCTGGATTTGCACTCTTATGTAAGTATATACAGTGGGTCACTCAAATAATTAATTTGTTCATGGATAATTTTTCGGCATTTATTAGTTTGGGGGTCAGCTGATCCGTTCTTGATGAATTGATGTCACTACATTTCTTTTAAAACCACGGAGCTTTCAATCCAGTTTTTTTCACTCACAGTCGTTGAAATGAGCATTTTTTTTTCATTTTCAAGTTTTCATTTCATTTAAATTTAAGCTTTGCATTTATTTGAATGTGGCACAAAAGCTACTTATCAACTAACGTGTAAAATACTTATCCTGTTACATTAAAATGAGGTGAATTTTAGTGCAAATGGAAAATACTGCCGTGTAACAGATATGATTTTTCATAAAACTGGTCTGAAAGGAAAAGCAGTATCATTTGCACAGATTTACTTAATTAGGCAGTTAAAGGCTATAAAACTCAGCATAACATCTACAGGGACAGCGCTGAGATAAAAAACATAGACCTGCGGAGACATTTGAATAATACTAAAATGACAGGACGAATATAACATCTTCTTAACTTATTCTGTGTGGTTACCTGCTGCCTGTTCTCATACTTGGCAGTCTACCTTCACTCACTCTGAATAATTTGGAGACATTTTCAGTATTTTCTGTGCACCAGATAGCATGCACAGAGGCCCACACAAATAGATTCTGTGGCTGCAGGGGGAAAGAAGAAAAAATCAACAAATCAACTGTTTGTTAACAGTAAAAATTTAATGGAATTTTCCATCAGTTCAATGGTAGCCTTTTAAATCTGCCAACTGCTGAGTCTCGCATCTAACGAAGAGGCAGAAACCATGACTGCATAAAACCAGGAGTTGGCTGGAGGGAAAAAGGATTTACTGTTAGTGGCCTGAGAAGTAAAACAAAAAATCCTAAAAGAGGACGCTGTGGTTTCTCTGCATAATCCAACAGACGTCAGTTAAAGCCTTCCAAAATAGCTGCGTGGACGCGGCCCAAGGAAAATGAAACTGCAAAGTCCCTTGAACATAAAGACGGTTTTCACCCTCAGTGGTATGAGCGAAGCCAGAACTGGAAACAGTTGTCCGCTGGGAGAAATTTTATTATTATTATTATTTCCATGTCATGCTAATAACAACATGCCATAGCCCTGGCAAAATCAGCTTCCATTTATTAAAGAAAATATGGCTCTAGCAGCTTTGGCATCTTGACATATCATTAACTGATATCAGATCCGTGAGAGAAAACCCAAATAAATGTAATGAGAACCACTGAAAAAAACGTTTCAGCACAGCTGCTTTATACGCTTCCTGTTCCTTTCAAATCAAAAAGGCCACAACTATTTCCCTAAAACTCAATGGGAATTCTCGATAAAGCATCATTCCCTGGCCCACGCTAAACCCGATCTTGAGGTTATTCATTTACACGAATCAGCAGAGAATAGTTTTTTTTTAAAAAGGGAAAAAAATCTGAGTTGGCACCTCAAAAGAAGTCATCAAGAACACACTAATTAAAGCCGAATTGGATAGGATCAGCAGAGAGCGACACGGAGCAGGAAGGCATGATAACAAATTATCTGAATGAGAGGTAAGGGAGCATAAATAAATTAAAACCGACCTGCTGCAGTAAATGAAATCAAAAGGAAAACAGAAACTGTGGAAGCCGGTGGGAGGGTGTGTGTTGTATGTAAGAATGTGTGTGATCAAAGAGGCGAACGGGAAGCAAGGGAGGGAGGCTGCGATGTGCCACTGAGGGAAGCAGTCAAGCAGTTTGGTTAATCACGCAGCTCTCAAGATTGCATGCAACAGATATCTGCACAAGATAGAATGAGTGTGTGTGTGTTTGTGCCAACATGGCAGCCAAAGGGAAGCAGAACCGAAAGCACCAGTCAATTAAACTGCTGCCCAACCAGTCATCATCTTAAACATAAAGTTTCACAATAAACTATTTTCTAAATAGGATGGCTCGCCTGTAAATAGTTTTTAATAAACACTTAACAAACAATTTAGACCGTAAAGCAGAAGAAAACAGTGAAACAATAAAATATGGCAATGCCGTTGCATTTCTCGCGTTGCCAACTAGCATCGCAAAAGCCCTGAAATACTCACTGCAGCTTAAAAGCCAGTGAATTCTCACACTAGAGGGTTTTTTTCTCACTTTAATTATCAGATTATGTGTTTTCCAATTCTCTAAAGCTTTCAGCTGATGTGGTCGACAATGGGGAAAATGTTGGGAATTAAAATATCAAACAAGTTGACAACAGATCAGTAAAATGTTACCTGACAAAGAATTCCTTTTCTTTTTCTACACTGTTTCCTTTTGCAACACAACATCGGTTCTTGTGAAGGGTCGATGACTGATGGTGATGATCGTGCCGTCATTCCTGTGATGTAAATAAGAAGCTAGTAGTTTAGCTTAGCATGAACCCGAAACTATTTCTAGTTTGTTTTATTTCACACTAAAACTAAAATGTAAAAACAACAGTTTTATTTGATGTTATGTGTGAGACTATTTCCTAGCCCAGACCAATTCGCTGTGGGCTGGTAGGTTTTTTATCAGGTAGGTATGAAAGTGCTCTGAATCTCAATGTAACAAGAAAAAAAGAAATGTACGTTTAATTCCCCAAATCTCAATCTTCATTCCCTTCACTCGAGCTAGGAGAAAAGGATTTTAAGATCTTGGTTTACAGCAGAAAAAGTCTAAGAGTTTGCTTCAATGTCTAACCAAAACCACAGCTTTTCCTAACTTTAACAAAAGGCCCTGAATCTTTTTTTGTTTTTTCAGCCGACCCTGTAAGGGTCTTAGGACTTGAATCCCTCAAATGCAACTTGGATTGGAACTGTGACCATGCAATGGCTAAAGAAAGAAGAAAGAAAAACAAAGAAAAACAAAACAAAAGCAAGCAAACAAAAAACTAAAATCTATGAATATAATCCACGTTGTAATTATATCCTTGTCACATTACCGAGAAAACTAATTAGCAGGACGCAGACATGATTTCTTGAAGAGAAATGGACTGCTGGATACTTCACTTACAGTGATTCATTTGTTGGCCGGCTGCTGCTTTGAATTAACTTTTGTATAAAATCCTTTCAGCTCTCTTTCTGTTTACACTGACTGAAGCCTGCAGAGAGAGCTGATGGACACTGTGCACCGTGATGTTTCTGTTCAAACTCTACTTTAACCTCAGCTAGGCAGCGGACTGTAATTCAGGTTTTAAGCAAACGAAGTCCGAGAAATCTCACGGGACATGATGAAATCAGTGTGAAACGTCTTAAGCGTTTTAAAATTTCCCGTTTTACAAAGATTTAAGGCAGCTGCAGGTAAAACACATGGCCTGAAAACCAACATGAATACAATCACCAACTGTGCTCTGCTGCTGAAGTAAAACACCCACATCAGCCATTCATGCGTTCATTATCTCTAACCAAACCAAGGACCTTCTTGCTGTGGGATGATAGTGGCGAGCACTGAGCCGCTGCGCCATCCCACCTACATAATTTAAATACATTATGTTGAATCACATGCAAAGAGGGACTGTACGAGGGGAAAGGAGTGAGGAGCTCATCTAGGTGCTGACAGATGTTCATTCTGACACTGATGGGTGAAAAACATTGTTCTCTGCAGTCCACAAGTACCCAGATCTTTTATTTAAATAAAAGTATGTGAATGCCACATGTACTTGTATGTGTAAAGCAGCCATTAAAGCTGGCACATGATTTTACTGTGCACCACTAAAAGTTTAACATAAAGAGACAAAAAAAA
>NW_005187757.1:221296-288569 GCF_000239375.1 Pundamilia nyererei | reverse complement strand
GGTCTTGGTCTTTGCAGACCATGAAAGTGACTCATCCTCATGTAAGCAAATCAAGTCCTGGCATGCGGATTGGTCGCGTACAGCGCACACACATGCACATACACACAAATGCACGCATGCACACCCGATGAGATATACCCCAGGCCCTTTAGAGCGAGCATTAGTCACTCCACATAAAAGCATCTAGTCACTCCAAAGCAGGAGAGCAGAGAGAACGAGTGGGAGACGAGGTCTGTAGAGGTCCGGTCACGGCAGCCATTTTCCAACACATCCAAATGCTGCTCGGGCAGGACAAAAGCCGAGAACACTTTAATGTTACAGAGTCGGGCTCAAGTTTACATAATAGCGATCGATAGAACAGGAGACGCCCCCTGATCCAGGCTCATGTGGGATTTGTGTTTTCATTGTCCACACTGAACAAACTGACCACAGGGTGAAACTTGAGGTCATCTGACTGTAATTGATGTTGACTGCACACGTGGCACACTTACATAACTGTATATTACTTATTGCCTTTTAACATTTGTGGTCGCTACACCATCCAGGACTAGTCAGAAAGCTATGTGAATCAAAGGTGTGCATTCAGTTCTGCACAACTCTCTTTCGGTTTGAATTCGAGCCCTGAGTTCAGCTGTCTTTGTTCAATAGCACCGCAAGTGGGTGATACTCTCTGAATCTGAAATGCCTGTTAGATAATGGTGATGAACTACTTATTGACAGTGCTATCAAACAGTGTAAGATGTAATCACTGAGACATTTTGTAAAGCTGCTGGTATCTGACTGAGCAGGAAAAATGCAGAAATGCAAACAGGTTTCGGGGGAAAGCAGTAGAGAGATTATTAGTATTCTAGACTGTGCGCCGTTATATTGTGGGTGATGAATACATTTACTGCTCGGTGCAGTGAGATTTCTAACTGCAGATGCACGTTTTGTAGGACAAGTCACTAAGCTGTAGCAAACCACAAAGCACACAGCTTTCCAATTAATGTACAGTATACGTAAAACGACTCTCGCTAGGAGTGCACGAGGCACTTTTTTTTAGGGTGTGCTTCTGGTCAGTTTACCACCCGACTGGAAGATGTTCTGCTTTCAACCCTGCAATGCAAAGTGTAAAATATTACATGAGTTTTGAAGACCTCTATATCGTCATTGTTATTTTTTTCCCCTGTGAAACCAGATATCCAATCAGACTCATGCAGTGCTATTACGAGGAATAAACGCTGGACAACTGATACAAATTAAAATTCATGCGTGTACATTTTTTTGTAGCATTATGTTAACTGTATCATAGTGCTACAATTAAGGCACCCACAGGTGCAAAACTACTGAAAATAGCTTAATGGTTAGGGTGGAGTGATACTCTGGCTGTGTGGATGTGTGGGTTTCCTGTGGGTATTCTGGCTTCCTGCCACAGTCCCAAAGACTGTACATGTCAGGTTAATTGGTAAATGACTACCAATGTGAGGTAAAGCACTTCAAGAGTAAAAAATAAAATGCATATTAAAGTATTGTTAAAGACGTGACTTAGTCTAAAGAGCCTTGGAAAATGTGGATGGATGCATATATATGGATTAGACTAAGCCACACACACACAGTCACATATTTTTAAATACAGCTAGAACTGTTCAAACGAATTCCCTTTAAATCATCAAAATGTGTTCCTTTTTTTTTGGTAGTAGTAGGGGATGTCTGTGTTGATTGTTCAAAATATATATAATCTAGCAAAAACATTTCTTCATTTATCAAAAGCAAAACGTGTTTGGTTGTACCTTGCTTGCCCCTAGTTTTGTTGCGGTAATGAAGCGCTCTTTTGATAACTACTTAAAGTTGGCTCTTCATCTGATTGATCGGCATGAAGAGAGTTGTGCTATGTCCATGTCTGAATGTCTGTGTCTTTTCTAGCCCCTTCAATCCAAGCACTTTTTTAGGTACACTAACTTAAAGCTGCATTAACAGATTATTGGGAAATGCTTTAAGTATATTAAACAAGCTGACAAATATGTGATTTGCAACAATATTAGCTCTGATAAGGCTGGCATGCAGTTGCCCCTTCTTTCACGTCTATCCCCTCACTGGAGTCATGTGTCTGCCCAGTTGATAAATTCAAGCCTGCTATTTCCTATCCTTTGCCCTCTTTGAGTCTTTGACTTTCTTCCTCGGTCTGTTTTTAACTTTGCCTTGCTGCTATCTGTTGCTTGATTGCAGTATAAGTGATTGATGAGAGCAATAGAGCCATGTAGACAATTTGCAGCTTTTGTGGATAAATCAATTATCTAAAAGAGGCTAGAAAGTTGCACATCAATCCAGCACGCATTGCACACAGTAATTTGAATCAATAATGGAGAGCATGTAGCTCTTTCGGTTTTCATATAATATTGCCTATCATTAAATTAAATACATAAGGTCCAGCAGGCTTAGTCTCCAGAAATATTAAGAAACACTCCTCCACACTGCTGCTTTAACACGATTAGGTCTGCATGAAAAGCTACTATGATATTTGTTTTAACATGTTATGTTGCTAATGTTGGGGCTGCGTGACGCTTCAGAAACACTTAATACAAAGCTACAGGATCAGTTTATGCTGTGGGCTACAACTGCAGTGTCTTCACTGCGTTAAAAGGGTAGCGAAATTTAAATGCGCCCTGCAATATATATGTGTGTGTGTATATATATATATGTAGGAACTACAAGTGTCATCTCATTTCCACTCTAATCTAATGAAATGTAGACACTGACATTGTATTAACATGATGCACTGCCTGACCCTAACACCACCTTGTCATCAGGTTTTGTTTGTCCTATCCACTCAAGTCCACTCAAGGAGAATTTGTCTGTTATCTAATCGCGAGTAGCTTGTAGCATTTAGACCAAACAGTTTCGACAGCACACTTTAATTGCACTTCTGACCGCCGCTAAATGTATGAAACACAGAGAAAAGTCCAATGAATCAATACTTTCTTCCTGACAAGCAAATGCACTGGCATAAGACAGACAGAGTCTTATGTTTAGTAATTGCAGCAATGATTTTAGTCTAATCTAGTCTAATTGTAATGACATGTATGTACGATTTCAAGCCTAAAACCAGTATTTGGCATATATGTTTGTCCATTTCAGTGCTGACATGCTTGGAGCAAATAACAGTGAGATAAGTCCACTTTGGCAGTACTTGTACCTCTTTAGTAACAGAGAACACAGAGACATCTGGCCTAATGAGATGCTCGGGTTTCCCTGGGTTTGTTTCTTGTAACTGATTTCAAAGACAGCTGCAGCTCTGTATATGGTCAGGACTTCAACCAAGTCCCTTATCTTATAAATATGAACAAAAAAAAATTGCAACTTCAAAGAGCATTTGAAAAAGTTAATTATGTTTTACTCTTGGACAGCCTTTCTGTAGATAATACTGACTTTATATGGTGATAAAAATGATATGAACATTATCTGCTGTTCTCTACATTGTGTATCACCTTTTGTGGCTGATCTCACAGTTGTAGCCTCAGAAAATAAAGAGCCTTATTGCACCTTTAGGGTATAATGGCTTGTCACTGTGGCATTACACAAGCACTGCTGCGCGCACTTGGCAGGCAGTATGTATTTGTACTCTTGTCATTTCCAGTCTTGATCTTCATCAGCGTCGTAACTCTGCTGACAATTTCGGTACTTTAATGCAACTGTACAAAAAGTGACTGATTAAAAAGGGTGAAAATGTATCTTTAACTACCTGACATTTGTGGCACTGATATGCAGAAAAACATACAGAATGAAAGGGGGAATTAAATGCTTTTCAAATAGCTACATTAAATAAATTAAAATTAAAAAAAAACCTTGAAATAGAAGTGTAAAATGTATATTTTACCCCATTTCATTTCCAATGCGTCCAAGCATACTGTCTTCTGATATTGGTAATTTTTCTTAACTGTTTGGGAAAATAAATCTACCTTTTTTGGACTTCAGAGAGGTACATGTAGTTAACTTTTGGTCCAATAATTAGCCCTAGGGGGTTGCATTTGTGCATTTGTACCTAAATAGATTTTCAATGTACAGCTTAAAATTCTTTATCTTTGAATATTAATGATAAAACTAATTGTAATTCATGGAAACTAATAAACAGCTAGACATAAAAACCAGAGTCTCTATTATCTGATCTAAAGGAACATTTTTAACAAGCGTTCTGCTTGACAGTTGTAGTTTGTGTAGCAGTGGCCACATTTTTAGTTTCAAAAGTTGAGAGCCTAAGAAGTACAGAAATGCAATCTCGAAGTCATCTGACGGCAGAGTAGGCTTTTTATTAGCACTTTTTGATTTATTAGTATTTTTAAACAGTGATGACACAAAGAACACGAAGAATTACTGCTTCCTCTAAAGGCTAAGTTATTAGATTATAGCCTAAGAGTTCTCAGATTGCGACCATCCAAAAACTATTTCTGTTTCCAAATATAAATGAAACTTAAATTACCCACGTACGGTTTACAATACAATCTAAAAGTGCATATATGACTATTTGTCAGGCTTGCCCTTCAGTGATTTTCTGGCACATGCTGATGTGTGTTTCTAGATTTCCACAGTTGATAAACAGCATCTGCAGCCTCTCAAACGTTTACAGGACCAGCAGGGCACCCATCCTCTGTTCGCCAGCTCATCTTCACAGGGAGCAGGAGAGAAAACTTTTTTTTTATGGTTGAGCATCTGCTCTATTTAATCAAATCTGAAGCTTGTTCACAAAAAGCTGCAGCGCTGTGGGGTTTTAGGTACCACTCTGGAAAATGAGGGGTGAAAAAAGCCTCAACTTGATATGACAAATCTTTGAAATGCTTACCTTTCCCAATGCCATAACAAATCTGTAATCCTCTGTTGCCCCAGATTGACTGTGTGTGACAGCAAACTTCATCAACACTTTGACCCCTCATACCTCTGTGTACACTACAGGTAAACTGGCCATTTAAATACTGAAATATTAATCCAATGTTTTAGAAACTAAATAAACTCTGCATTCGAACAAAATGAAGTTAGAATTTTATATTGCAAAGTAAAGACCCTACAATATAGAAAGAAACCCCAACAATCAGATTGCACCCTATGAGGAATTGGCAACAGTGGGAAGGAAAAACTCCCTTTTAACAGGAAGAAACCTCCAGCGGAATCAGACTCAGGGAGGGACAGTCAGGTGCCGCGACCATCTGGGGGTGAGCGGAGGAAGACAAGACAAAAGCGAGACATGGGAGAAAGAGCCAGAGCTTAATAATTTATCAATCAATCAATCAATCAATCAATCAATCAATCAATCAATCAATCAATCAATCAATCAATCAATGCTTTATTCACCACATGCAGGTTGCCCTGCAGTGAATTGGGACCCCCACCCCCCCCGACCTTGCACACACAACACAGACATCACATGGGGATACAGGTCGGAGATCGGTAGCGTTACAGAAAAACACTGAAATATACACTACAATGGGAAAGTACAAGAGGATAAAAAGAGACCTCTACTCATGCTGGGCTCCTGGGAGGACAGCATGAGAACAGGAAACAAAAAAACTCCTCTGCACAAAAAACACATAAATGTCCACAGCACAACATTATGGAGCACGTGACAAGGCACAGGGTTGGGTGGGGGGTGAGAAGTAATCCGAAGCAAACACAGCAGCCATCCTGCCCAGTGCGGGCCCAGACCCGCCGTGTCCTCCAGGAGGTTGTATTTATCCGCAACACCTTAAAGGTCGGTCAGTGAAAATATTGTCTGACATTAAAGCAGTCCGTGGTGCAAAAAAGGTTGGGGACCGCTGTATTATACCATAACTAACGGAGGTTTCGGGGTCATCTGGTCCAGCTCTAAATATAAGCTTAATCAAAAATCAATATCGGCACTTAATATCTGCCACCTGAATCAAAACTGTTAGCTGGTTCCATAACAGAGGGGACTGAAAACTACTGAAAACTGGAATCAAAAGTAAGCCTGTAGTCTGAGCACAAAGTGCTCTGTTAGGATAATAAGGTACTATGAAGAGGACTGAATGTCCTCTTTATAGGACAAAACAAAAGCAAAAATAAAAACAAACCAGCTTTTTTTTTCTTTTAAATGCTGAACATGCAACAAGCACCATTTTTAATAACTGTAAGGCAATAACATAAACTGTGGGCGGCGAAATCCAATACGGAAGCATATGAGTAATTAGCAATACAATCTTCACGTCTAGAGTGAAGTAACACAATAAAGCCAGAGATGCTGTCAGATTAATGCAGCCAGTTGGAAAGAGGGTATACAGTGGAGGGTGCAGAGAATCAAGTTGCTATTCTTCAATAGAAGGACATTATGTAACTGCTACACGGAAACCACAAGCTGGTTTAAACTTACAATAGAGATGTAATCCCAGGTGTGTTTTATTAACTGCTCCTGTCCAATGGGGCTGTGAATACAGCGGATACATGGAAAACTGGAGGAACCCAACTGTCTTTGTCAAATGCATGATGGGCTGGAGCAATTAGGATGTTGACATGGATCAATTAGCAAGTCAAACCTGTTCAAATTGTTGTTTATCACGTTAAATAAAAATAAAGGTAGTTTACAGTGATAGCGATGCCATATTAACCATTAATTGTTTAATCTTTTAAACAATATGCTCTGATAAGTAAAGATTAGCAATACTCTGGATTTTTCTGACTAAAAGCAAAACCGCAGCACAAATACTGTTGTTATTGCAAAAGTTGCTTTTACAGTTTGCTGGGCTGTAAAAGTATTTCATAAGCTTCATCTCAAGTCGGTCTAACAATTAAAATCAAGTGCATTCTTTATTGAACCGTCCATTTGCAATAAAAGATAATGAATAATCGGAGATGTTGCAGCAACCATCTGGTTTCCCAGAGGTTGAGAGCACAACAACCTCAACCCCTGTGCAACCACTACTGTGACTCAGCCTGGTTGTATTCTGGTTATATTCCTATATATAAAAGCAGAGTTTCTGGGTGCCTGTGTCATTTTCAGTAAAAACCCCAACCTGCAGCGACTGCATCACTATACTATGAATTTCTTTATTAAATCTATGAGGTTCTGGCTACACTATGAATGTAAGTAATTTATTTGAATTACTCTTTATATAGACTGCAGCAGATTAACAACAGTTAACAGTTCATAGCCACAGTATCACAAACAGCCTGCATGGAATTGCCAACTTGACCCCATTAAATCAAAAACTGATAGCAGACTGATTTCGTGTTATTGGCATTTTATCACCATGTTGATACACCAAAGTCACTTTGAAGCCAGAAAATAACTGTGAGTGCTTATTATTATTGCACATATGCACAGTAACTTTATCCTGGTCTCCCAACACCGTTTTCCACCTACCGTGACTCCGGCCTTGGTGTGATACGGAACACCGCATGTAATCTTTTTCACTAAGAAGGGTATAATTTTGATCCATTCATAATGACTCAACACGAACCTGTAAGGATCAGAAATCATGCCAGAACATACCCACCATTTGTAAAGCTGTCCACTGGGCTCAATTTGACCGTTTGCCAGATCATGTGATGTATGGTTGACACCACTGGGTTAAAGTTAGTTGGGCAAACTAACTTGTTATTCATATAAAAACTGTTTCAATAATTAAGATTTGTTTTGTTTTGTTTTTACTCTCTGGGATACCATCACCATAGACATCATCACTCTGGGCCTTTATTTCCTGAACTTCACAGCCTTGCCATGCTAGTTGCTAACAGTGTCCGTCAAATTACTTGAAAAAAGTAGTTAGTTACTAATAACAGATTACTTCTCCAAGAAAGTAATCCTGTTATTTTACTGATTACTTATTTTCAAAAGTAATTAATTACTTTATTACTTAGCTATTTAGTTACTTTTTAAAAAAATGATACACAATCTGAAAATATAATAAAGCAATAGACCTTTCAGCCCAATTCTACTTTTTCTGCATAATCCATCATATTAAATTGAATCAAATGAAAAGGTTTGTTTTTAAAACTTGTTTTATTAGTTTTAATGTTTTAATTTTATGCACATTGCATCAAGCAAAAATTCAATTATATATAACGGTCTTTGACTTGAAGAAATTTGTTTAACATTTAAACCTATTTTCTGCTTACTCCAGCATATAAAATAAAATATTTTTGTGTTTACATTCACTTTCAAATAGATGCAAGTAAAACACAGCAAAAGATAAATAAAATCAAAGACTCAGCTGCACTGAGTCCTGTCACTCTTAAATCTATTTTCACAGGTTTAGCAGGAGTGGTGGGCCGATGCCACAGTGATCATGTCAATGGGGGGATCCGGGGGTTTCTCTGTGAATTTTACATTCCCGTGGCGGCTTGCTAGGTGCTTGCTCAAAGTTGAAGTTTCATTTTTCAATGTAGAAAGAAGTTTTCCTCCCACGCAGAGTGTACAGCAGACGCTAATGTTTTTGTCACTTTTTACGGAATCAAACTTAAAGTAATTAAGTACGTTCATCCTTTAAACGCTGCATGGTCGTACTCTCTTCCGCACTCCATATTATCCATTGTTGATCTGCACACGTCTGCTGCCACAGGCGTCGCACGCTCGTACTTCATTGTCACGAGACACTATCACAAACAAAATCGCGGTTTAGTAACGCAGTTACGCAGCATGCTTACCAGAAAGTAACAGTAATCTAATTACTTTTTTGCAATAGTAATCCCTTACTTTACTCGTTACTTGAAAAAAGTAATCAGATTACAGTAGCGCATTACTGCCATCCCTGGTTGTTAGGCTATGACTGGATAAGGTTTGTTTGGGGGAGGTGTTCTTAACAGCAGGTAAACTAACCCAGAAATGCTAATCAGGCTTCTTTGCTTGATTAACAGTGCACTTCTTTTCTAATCCTTTCTCTGTCAGCTGTCTGTCTCTCAATTTTCTCTGACCAATTGATTTGGACGGCAGCTCAGCAATACCTTGTTAACAGCCTTCCTGAGTTTAAAGTGATTAATCACTCCTGCATTTTTTGAACTATTTACTAATGATTTTACAGGAACATAGATTGAATTCTTTTTTCAACAAAAGAACAACAATTATCACAAATACTCGCACAGTGACAACAGCTGGGATCGTCTATTGTGCACGTTGGCAACACAGCCGGCTGACAGAGTTTTATCAGGCCTGATTAATGTATTGGCAAGACAGATGAATGGAGAAGCATTCCAGCCTCATGAAATTCCACTCTGTTGTTTGCTTGTTTTCTCTTCTTGTTGCTCTGGATACTTCAACGGAAAAGATTTTATCATTGAGGCATGATGGCTGGTCTATGAGAAGATTATTTCCCATAATTACTTAAAACAGCAAATTAAGGATTCCTTTCTCAAACAAGAGGTCACTATTGTGTTGTTCCGGTCTACGATATTTTGACACATTAATGATTTTTTTTCACAAAGTCATTGCATTTATTTAAAAAAAGAAATGTGCATGTGGATAATGTGGAAACTGAGAAGAATAAGAGCTTTTACTCTTCAAATTCCAAATATTTGGTTACCTTTTTTAAAGGAAATGACATACACTGAAAATTGTACACATCACGGTTTGTTTCACTTATTTTGGCTGATAAGACATGTCCTCAAGTGATTGTGTGGGCAAGTAGATATTATTTTTTTGACAGCTTCCCATCTCTGCTAGGGCATCCCACTTTACACGGTGATGCTAAGGGAATGCACTTCTTCACACAGAAGTCACCATTCTCACATAAGTGGCAAATAGAAAACATAAAAAGGGCTTGTTTAGGTCGCTTGTTGGTAATCACATTACAGGAAAAGATGACTTTTTGACCACTGTGGCCATGAAGCTTGAAAATACGAGCACTCAAACGTGTTAGCGACACATAACAAAATCATGGCAGGTCCATTCCCTTGATCGGCAAGTGGAGTGAACTGGTGAGAAAAGGCAGTTTTGCACTGGCAACAAGGGGAAACTAATGAAGACAAATTAAAGCTTGGATGCCAGCAATGCACAAATATAAAACTGAAGGGAAATGAGGTCTGAGACTAGTGCCGACTAGTAAAATCATTGCATGCCACGCTAAGTATTGCAGTTTCATGTAGCCCCCAGCATAGTTCCACCCACCTTCAGGCTAAGCCGAGGTCGAATCAACTACTAAAAACAAACTTTCTTTTATAAATGCAAAAACAAAAAGCCTCTGTACTGAGCTATTACAGTACAACCAAATATTAAGCAGATATTAAATTTCACCATCAGTTCCTACTTTATTCATTTCCATAATTTCTGATGTCATACTCACAATCAGAGAAACTTGGCTGCATCTGTTTCACGGTCTTCTTCTGTGCCAAAGGCATTACATAAATTCAGGACACGTAGTTTGAATGGCTGTGTAATCAAGCTACTGTTCCCAGAATAAACATTAGTTTGTAGGTTATATGCCAATTATAAGTCATAATAACATCATTTCTTAGTAACATATTAGGTGTTATAAGGTCGTTAAGGTATTAAAATAGCATCATATAAGCTGAAAGCTCAGGTTTCAGGCTGCTCTAAACACTGTTTTTTTCTACTCCTAGAACTTCGTGATGTCACAGAAAGATACCCCGCCCACCTGCTATTCACACTAAAATATTTTGTTTCATACGCAGGTGATCTGAAGGGCTTGATACTACCCACTGCTCAATGGTTTTTATTCCACTTGACATGCTTTACTGCTAATATAGAGTATCTGATAAGTTTTCAAAGTAAAAGACTGAGTCACTGCAGATTAGGTCCTGAAACTTAACATCCTGAAATTCAAACTTCTCTAGTAGAGTCCAAGAATAGAAAATGGAGATGGAAAAGATAAATCCCATTTATGGTCAGTAAATATTTTTTGAACGTTTATGCCTATTTATTATACGATTAAAAGAGGAACAATTAAATATATTTAAATAAATAAACATAATTTAAATATAAATATATGTAATATTTGCTTTGTCACTGAACATAGTTTGGTCTTCATTGTAAGTAGACTGTCAAGCGCTCAGTCTGAATGTGTTTTATCGGTCTGTCATTGACTATCTTTGATATGTTCCCTGCCTCTTGCCCAGTGTATTCTGGGATAGACTCCAGCCCTCTGTGACCCTGAGTGGGTATAAGCTGATGTAGAAGATGGATGGATGTCCTGGCTGCAGGTAGAAGTCATTTTCCAAACAGCTAAATGAGCCATTTGTCACAGGGGTCAGCCGTGACTTTGACCTATGGTTGTCAGCACAATTTGGCTTCTGTTATGCAGAGCAGGTTGTTTCAGCACAGAGGAGTCAACTCTCACATAAAATGTAGACAATGGACTCAAAGGTGTGAGGAGCTAAAATCAACAGATCATTTAAAACAGAAACCCGTGTGACAGCTATTCCAAAAAAAAACAAAAGACTGAGTACCAATCGATTATTCTTAACCATGGGCTGGATGACTGAAAACCTACACAGACCTCATGGACGAGCTAACCACTGGGTTAGATTTCCCACAGAAGAAAGGCCACACACCATACCTAAATGCATTTGCAATGTTTTCATTGTTTCTGAAAACTATTGGGTGCAAACATTTGTGGATGGAGAGGAGGGGCAGTAGACAAGGAAGAGCGGAGAAAGCAGGGGCAATGACACGCAGGAAACGATCGGAGAAGACTCGAACCCCGGCCCCTGCAGCTCATTTGGTACGTGGGTTGCTAGCTTAACCACGTCAGCTCTAGCAGCACCAAAAAAACAATAATTTTCTAACGCATAAAACATATAAGAGAATTCCATCTTAAAAACCAGACTATTTCTAAATAGGAACATAGCCCTCGCTCAGTTCTCCTGTATGTGTGAGCAGAAAGGTTTAAGAAGCACACTGGACAGGTCACCATACTATCACAGAGAGACAGACAACCACTAATGCTCACGAGATGGCGTAATGACCGTGAAAGCCATAGACAGAACTTTGACATGAATTGAGCTGCGGTTTGGCAGCCTGGCAGATCCTCATGTACTAAATAGGAGTGAAGAAGTTGAAGAATGGAGAAGAAGGAGGGAGGGAGGGTGGGGCACCTACACGAGAATGAACAGATTGCAGAACTAGGGGAACCCATATAGATGGCAGGCGGAAGGAGCGTGATTGGAGGCGTGGTCCTGCTCCTGAAATTCAGATACATAATCTCCAATAAAGTAATCGTTTGAGTCCAAACTATTACATTAGGTTATGCAACATTAAGGTTGCATAAACCACCTCATCCTTTGTGTTTTAGAGCTGCACATCAACAAGCGCATTTGTAATGAACTTCAAAAAGTGAGCAAGATTCAGAGATCCTACTTGGCAGCCATGTGCATTTGCCCGGCTTTGGCTCTGTATAGCAAAAATGTGACCACTAGACTGAAACGCTGCGGTTCACTGTTGTTTGTACAGTGTAGTACACAGGAGCAATGTAGACAACATTTATCAACAAGCAACAGGCAGTGGTATAGTAGTATGGCTGTATTAGCACCTCTTACACGTGTTGGGCTATTATTAGTTCTATCATCAGTAAAGCTGTTGGATTCAGTCAAATAATTAACTTTAAAATCCATCTATTCATATAATGGATAAGAAAAGCAAAACTCACCCCTGTATAACAGAAGCAATAACAAAATCTTGACACTGGAAAAATCTGATGCAGATGAGATTACTCAAACTATTCTCTGATTGCCAAAAATGGAAAACTTTGAGTTGATAACCTCACCTCATCTGTACTTCCTGTTCTTACATAACCAAATCTGACATTATGTGCTCCTCCCTTTTATGTTCTTTGGTACAATAAAAAAGTGGTACATAAAGCAATACCTTTTGAAAAACAACCATAAATAACTCTCACTTGGTCACATGGCCCAGCCATATGGTTTAAATCTGCACTACAAAGACTCCCCCAGTACGTGGCAAAAGCACTCTATGAACAGTACGAGTCGCTGAGCTTCCATGGCTCAGGATGACACACGCCGTTGCAGTCAACTCAGCAGCTACAAGCCTTAAAATATGCCTGACCCACACACTTTGCATAAACAATGTTTTGGATTTTGCCTCTTGCCATAAGCCACATTATGTAAGTGCAAAGTGTGAGGTATCAAGAGGAGATGGCCCTGTGCCAAGAGTGTGCTGTGATGCTGTGGGTGCAGGTGTTGAGAATATCTCGCGTGAAGAGTTCCTCTGAGGATAGAAAGCGCTCCGTGAGATAGATTATCACATGCTGATGCAGTGTTAGCGTGCAGAGAAACGCTGAGAAGCAATGACAGTGAGTGGCGAGGTGTCTGGTTCGATTTTATGAATACAGACGCATTTAGATTTGACTTAAGATGGGAACTGAGCGTTGATGTCATAGCACCTTTTGATGCATTCTGTAAGTATTCAGAAGACTGAAAAGTCTTGAGACAATCAACTTTTGTTTTCTTGACTTTTCCCAGCATGCAACACAGTTTTTAGAGTTTAAACAGTTTTTTGTTTGTTGTTCTTACTGCACTACTTCTCTATTGGAAATAAAGGCCTAATGTGCCTAATGTATAAATATGCGGTAAATCACTTCAAATTTTAAACACAAAGATGTGCTTTAAAACTTGTAGTACTCTGCTTTGATTGCTTATTTGAAAAGTTCAACTGCTTGGCACAGGATGCCTCTTATTTCTCTAAGTTTGACTTATTTCTTGTGCATTGGAAGCTTTTAGTTTCCACATCCCACTTGTGTAAATGGCATATTTAACTTTGACTGGCTCTCAGACTACTTCATGTCACACAGTCCTGCTTGTGCATCCATGTCCTAAACTAAGATTTAGTGTAAGCACTCAGAGAAACTTTCCTCCTTCAGCAGATGGTTGTAAAAACATCCGTCTAGTGCCAGACACACACACACAAGCACGCACACACACAAGCACCCGCACATTCAAGTGAGGAACTTGTTTCTTGTTTTTTTCCTCATCTGAAAAGCGAAAACTGCGATTTAAAAATCTTTAACTAAAGCATTTGGAATTATAAAAGCAGCAGTTCAGTATATAACAAAACAGAACAAGTAAACAAGTAAAATGATCTTTTGATGTGCAGCAAAGCAGGGAGTAAATTCTGCAGCACTTTGCCATCATACTTAGAATTTAGTTTTGCAGAAACACAATTCCTGGTGTTAGATCTTTCCAAATATTTGGCACAAAATCACAGCAATCTGACTTATGTCACCTTATTAGTTTTGCAGTTATTGGTTTTGCATATGACACTTGAACACAGCTTAAATGTTGTACAGCAGAAACATCAACTGGCCACATGAAGACTGGAAAAATGTGCGCCACATTCCTCCAGCGTCTACAGGGCTTTACGCACGCGCATTCACGCGTGGTTCTGTTGTCAAAGTAACACGGGAGTGTTTGAAAATAAAAGTGAGGGTGTCGTGCTCGGAATGAAAGTGTTTTTCTCGAGATGGGACCTTGTTTAGTGGCATATATTTTCCATTAAAAACATGTGACTGGCGCTGTTTTGATCATTACAAGGTTGTTTTTTAAAAAAAAAATTCACACACAAGCTGTGGGCCACATACCTTGGAAGACATCCACATCATGACGATCCTCCGAGCTCGCAGATAATCGCAGTCCTCCTGGGGGGTGAGGCGGGGGGGGGGGGGGGGAAGGAATTGTGCACGAAGTCCAGCAGACAGGAGAGAAAATTGCTCGCAAGCTCCCTTCCAATGAGTTTCCACGATGAGTCATTTTTGCTTTAACTTTCCATCTGCCTCCTTGTAAAGGGATATTGTCATTTTGAGGTGGTTTAAATGAAACTGGGGAAAACTGCTGTCGCCGAGTTTCCAACAAGCATGTCCATACAAAACCTGGGGCGAGTCATTTCTCCAGCCATTTTATAAACTGGTGATTCCTGTGCTTAGCTCTCGCAGTGGGTCAGCAATAGAAGGCTTTTTTTTTTCTTTTGGCCTGTTGTGGAAAAACATAGTTGTGTAGGTGTCATAGAAATAACTGTAGCCCTGGTTTACTAAATGCTGTCTTATCAGTTAGCTTTTCTTTAATGTTAAATACTGGAACAGTTACAAAAGACTTATCCGTATTTTCGTTTCCAATTTTTTCTTTTTTCTTTAGTTTTACTGGCAGCATATAAAGGGGATTATTAATATCCTTAGTCTGCTCTCTGTGAGGAAGTTGTTCAAACATTCTTTAGCGAAGTGGTCAGAGGATTACTAAATACGCGCCACTTTCATGGCCTACAGCTTCTGTCTCTGAATACAAATCTGTCAAAACCCAGCGCAAAAAAAAAATCTACATTAGTGCAAACAGATTTTGAACTTTATTGCATAACAGCAAAAACGATCATCCCTATATCTGTTATTGACAGATGAAACTCATAAAGTGCGAATGCATAGCCTGTCTTTACTAGAATTTCAATTTGATGTCAGATTTGGAAGCCCGCACAGCTTAGATGAACAAATAGACTGGTGTGTGGTGAAGATGGTTTGGGGGAAAGGCTGCTGTTAGAGAAGTGCGCGATGGTTAAAAACAGGAGAAAGAGAGAGAAGCATCACAACCTGCCAATCAGTGGCATGAATGTGCGTGTGTGTGTGTGTGTGTGTGTGTGTCTGTGTCTGAGGCGTGTTTCAAACTTGTGTTGGGGATGTGAGGGCGGGAGGGGGTCACCTGCTGTTGGGCAGAAATGATGTTCAAAATTATCTTTATAGGGCGTGTTCTTCTTCTTCAGGAAAAATAATTAATAATAATAAACTCTAATTGTAATCACACGTCAGTCTGAATGGATTTTGAGTTAGTACTGTTTTTTCTGCTTATGTCTGTGCCGTTTCCTTTACTGGGGCTCTTGTCCAGCCCGCAAAGCGACTCCGTCACCCCCTCCTCCATTTCCATATACTCCGCTTTGTCACCGAGCGAGGAGCCAGAGGGCGAGCCTTTGAATTTTCTTAGAAAGTCAGGGAAGTACGGGCAGCCCGGGGGCATGCTCTCCACCACCGGCGACTGGTCCTCGTTATCGGTCTCCCTGTGATAAAAGTAGTTGAAGTTGGACACTATGACCGGGACCGGGAGCGCAATGGTTAACACGCCCGCGATCGCGCAGAGGGAGCCCACTATCTTCCCACCCACAGTGATGGGCTTCATGTCTCCGTAACCCACTGTGGTCATGGTCACTACAGCCCACCAAAACGCGTCCGGGATGCTCGTAAACTGCGAGGTGGGTTCGTCCGCCTCGGCGAAGTACACCGCGCTGGAGAACAGGATGACACCTATGACCAGGAAGAAAATGAGGAGGGCCAGCTCCCTCATGCTGGCACGCAGGGTGTGACCCAGGATCTGCAGCCCCTTAGAGTGCCTGGACAGCTTGAAGATGCGAAACACCCTGACAAGGCGGATTATTCTCAGGATGGCGAAACTCATCGCGTGCTGTCCGTTGCCCTGATGCTGCGCCAGGTCCGTGCCGAGAGTAATGAAATAAGGCAAAATGGAAACAATGTCTATGGAGTTCATAATGTTTTTAAAGAAGAGAGTTTTGCTCGGACTGGCAAAGAAGCGAACTATAATCTCAAACGAGAACCAGATGATGCAGACCGTTTCCACGACGAAAAAAGGGTCGTTAAAAGGAGTAAATCCGTGATCTGCTTGAGAGGAGTTGTTTCGTGGCTGTAGATACTCTTTGTCATCCCTGAACTCCGGCAGCGTCTCCAGGCAGAAAATCACAATAGAAATGACAATAACAAGGACGGACACGACCGCGATCCCCCTGGCAGGGCTCGAGCTCTCCGGATACTCAAAGAGCAGCCAAATCTGGCGCTTGAACTCATCCTCCGGCAGAGGTTTCTCCTCCTCTTTGACGAAGCCCTCATCCTCACGAAACTTTAGTATCGCCTCCTCCCCGAGTTCATAAAACTTGACCTCCTCGGAAAATATGTCAAATGGGACGTTGACTGGTCTTTTTAAGCGCCCGCCTGACTGGTAGTAGTAAAGAATGGCGTCAAAACTCGGTCGGTTCCGGTCGAAGAAGTATTCGTTCCTCAGCGGGTCGAAGTACCTGATCCTCTTGTCCGGATCTCCCAGGAGCGTGTCCGGGAACTGAGTGAGCGTCTTGAGCTGAGTTTCAAACTTCAGACCCGACACGTTGATGACAACTCTCTCGCAGCAGCCGCACTCGCTGTAAACGTTTTCGTATCCGGACTGGGGCCGCCTGTCGGTGATCGACACGGTCTCCTCCTCATCATCCATGTTGCACAAAAAACTCGACCTTTTGCTCCCCCGGTCGCCCCCGCCCCCCTCCCCCTCCTCCTCCTCTTCCTCGGCTCCTTCGGCCTCTTCCTCCTCTATCATGATGTCCTCCTCGGATCCGAGCAGAGCCAGCTCGGAGTGGCGCAGGTCCCCACCGAGAGTGCCCCGGTTCCGTCTCCAGCGTCCGACGCCGCGCTGCTTTTTCCGCTCTCGGACAAATCTCTGCTGCTGCTCGGGCTCCTGCTGGTTCTGCTGCGAGGAGGAGGTGGAGGTGGTGGTGGTGGAGGTGAAGGAGGAGGGGGAGGGGCGCGAGGCGGTACCGCCGCTGCTGATGTTGGCGTTCGCGGAGGAGGCGGCGCGAGACTGATGCTGGCGGTTGTTAAGGAGATGAGCGCTCGAGGAGGTGTTGGAGGTGGACCCTCCGACGCCACCGCAGCTACCTCCTCCTCCACCTCCCTCCGTGCACGTTCCACCTTCGGCAGCAGCCGCTGCGGCCGCCGCTCTGGTGTGGGCAGCCTGGCGCTCCCTCTCGCGCTCCCTCTCCCGCGCGCGAGCCTGGGCATATCCGTAAGGCAGGTGGCTGTTGCACCCACCGTCCGCGCCCACCATGGCAAACTCCATTTTAAGTCAGTGAGCGCTTCGGTCCGCGGACGCTTACAGTAAGCGCTCGCGCGCTGTGATGTGGACGCAGACCAGAGGACAAAAGTTGCAGCTCAGCGCGCGCAGGGAGACAAAATGAAGCATGAAGCCTCTCGACCAATCAGTCGTGAATGCGAGAAAGTCAGAATAGCAAACACACCTCAGATGGGTCCATGCTGAGCGAATCCCATGTATCCTACTTACATGATACTGATTGCCATCTCTTCCAGTTTAGGTACAGCCCCCCCTCCTCCGGTATTTCATGACATCATTACCATATCCAAAAAAAAAAGAAGAAGAAGAAGAAAGAAGGAAAAAGATCAGATGTAAAGGCCGGTGGCATAGCCTGTTACGCAGACGCTCGGTCAAACTTGCAGCGCCCCTTATTTGCTCAGCATTGTAAATCACCAAGTCAACAAGCGACACCTAAACAGTCTCTCCTCGGTTCCTCCGGTGCCCATCAGGTGGTTAATTTCTTCGCGAGGCGGGCTTGCGCCCGAATGCGTCTTTTGATCCTCCCTGGTCACTCATGGTTGCCATTTTAGGACGAGTTTAAAAAAGAGAGAGAGAGGAAGAGAGATCTCCGTTATTTTATACAGCTCCGGTGAATTTGAATGACTTTATTCATCTGACGCTCTCAGGAGCTGCGAGAACAAGAAGAGAGGAGGAAACAGCAGTTGGTTTAGGCAAATAAAACCAAAACCTTCATATCGATGTGTGTTGTTTTATCGAATACACAATCAAAATACATCATTGTTATTATCATCACCATCATTATTACTATGGAGTGAACACAAAGGAATATGGAAGACATTTATGGTTACAATACAATTTACGCATTAAAGTATCCTCCCTTTATTCTAACATCCATACTTACATCTGAAAGGGGGCCAAAACGACATCGCCTCAGTCCCCCCCCCTCCCCCGCCCCCCCTCTTCACAAACCAATCTGATGGAGGAAGCAGGGGAAGGAGGCTAGGTGAGGATGCAGTTGTTCACTCTCGCTCAAATCCCCGTTATGATTTTGGAGGGTAACGCCGCAAAATCCCTCGCTGTATCCACGCAGCGACCATATCCACATCCAGTACACACATCCGTGCTCTGACGCACTCTGGAGAGGACACTTTTTTTGGCTGCGTCTCGACGTCTTGTCTCAATTCAACAGGATCTATCGCCACTTCAGCCTCCGTTTCTGCTGCATCGCTTCTGGTATGCCGAGAGCAATAATGTTACCCCCTCCAGAGGAGAAAAAAAGAATGAGAAGAAGAGGAGGAAGTAGCAGGTGTGCGCGTAGCGAGTTGGCATCAATGACAGCTCCACACGAAGACAAGATACGAGGGTGGGTAAAAGTTTACCTTCGCACGGGCGAGGGGGAATGGCTTCATGGTTTAAGTCTGAGCATCGCACATCTGTCTGTCTGCCGCCGTATCCCTACCTATACTCCTGGATCCCTCCCATTGTGTGTGTGTGTGTGTGTGTGTGTGTGTGTGTGTGTGTCTGTGTGATGATGGAGAGTCTCAGTGAGAAAGTCGCTCGTGTACCGCAGCTCGTGCAGGCGGTGCTCGGTCCTCCCCCAGTGGCTGCAGCCGGTCACTGCGCACCGTGCTGCAGTCTCTCACCCGAGCTTCATCTGCCCTTCATTGTCACTGCTGGGTAGCAACCGGTGTGTTTGTGTCTCCCCACCATTAAAAAAAGTAATGCATTATCATAATATTTTAACTATGCATTTTGCAGTCACCAACCACTTTCCTAAAAAAATTAATCGGTGTTTTTGCTGTTGTTGTTGTTTATTTTCTCATATTAAATCAGAAAATGCATACATCACTTATTTACATACGTCCATATATTGTAACTTTAAAAAGTGTGGATTTAAAGCACTGGAAATACTTTTCATACAATTTCACTTCACCTAACAATCGTTTAACATTGTTTTTGTTAATATTATCACAGGAAAAAAGGTTAGCTCATGCAACAACAAAAAAAATGTTCACAGAGGCCACAAAAACCAATAATTCATGTTCGCTGTGCCTGCCCTCCCTCTGATATTTGATTAGGAGAGCACTCGAAACAGAATGCAAAGTGTTCATTAACCTCCTATGACCCAGCGATTCATTCTTGTCCTCTGTTGGGGGGACACGAGTCTGAGACCTCCACGAGCACAATTCATGCAATCTATTTGAGTCTTACTGTACTGTCAAGGAGACATCTCAGGGTTTCAAGTTTCCACATGGGCTTTCTTTTCAAAATGATGGCCCTTGCTCATATAATTATTTTACTAAATTTGCAAGAATTTCAAGCAAACTTTTTTTCATTTGGTCATTATGGGGTATCGCATGTAGAGTTTTGAGGTGAGAAATGAATTTGGGAATAAGGCTGTAACATGACAAACTGTGGAAAATGCAAAGAACTGTGAATACTGTCCATTACACAGACAGTGTTCTGTGTAGTGGACAGGAGGACTTACTCATTCCTGTTTTCAACCTATATCCACACTTCAAGAAGCAAAGGAAAGATTGAGGCAGAAAGGACTTTACTCAGAATTGTAGAAGGGGAGTCAGACTTTGTGCTGTCCGGTGATGAGGTGGAGGAGGACCAGACAGAGCAGGAAGGTGAACGCTCAGTGGAGGACATGCCATTGAGAATCCAGTTTGAACCCTACTTTGAACAGTAAATAGGTGTTCATTCATGGCATGATACCTTCAGGACTCAGAAATACTGGGTCCCATTTATAGCCAGTTAAATAAGTCAAGACAGATTCTTTAACCCCCTAGGACCTGGCGCCCACATATGTGGACATCACATTTTGGGTGATTTAGACCAAAACACTAAATTTTGTTTTTCAATGGCCTGATATCCACTTACGAGGACATTATACTGCTACTGTTCTATCAAAATTTTAAACGAATATCCTCATATGTGGCTCTGATTTTTCATTAAAACAAAAATAAGGTAAAAAAAAAAATCCTTTTTTTCTTTGTTTATACATTTATCGGGCCCCAATATGCCCAAATATCTAAGAGAAGTTAAAAATGCATGCAGTGGAAGAGTTTGGGTCTTAGGAGGCTAAGATTAGGCAGTCGTTCAAAGTAAGAAATGATCTTGATGTTTTTCTTCCTCCTGAGGCCCAAACAAGAAATTGTTTTGATACTGAGATTTTTAACCACTGTGGTTGAAAGAAACACATTACAACAAATTGTTGTTTTCAAAATAATTTATGTATTAATATATCATTTGTCGCTTTGATGGACTGCCTACTTTTGATGAATCTGTCTCGACTTATTGAATTCACTATAACTAGGGAAGTACATTTGCATCCTATGTTATCTGAGTCATGCCATCAACATGGATATGCAGAAGAATGTTTTTGATGTTAATGCTCCACCTTTCTCTGGCTTGCGTGGCTCTGATGTTTTGGTAGTGCCTATTTTCTGTTTGATGTAAACAGGGAACCACCTGTCTTGGTGTTTATGGCCACATTGACCTGTTTCATATTCCATGCAAAAAAAAAAAGAGCCAATTTCAACCCAGTTAACACTCTCAAATTTAGAAAACAATTTGATTTTTAGCAACAGAAACATAATATCTGCCAAAAAAAACCCCAAACAAAACCTTTCAGTCAACCTTCCTATGTGGCCATAAAGATGTCATTAAAAAAAAAAACCATGTGCTCTGTTGGCCTCATTCTGCCGAGATCGTGGAAGGCCTGTGTAGATGAGTAGATAATTCACATGTAACTCTAGAGTACCAGATGATCCGTTACTGCAGTTTGTTGTAGGGAAATCAAGTCCTGCAACTTAAAAACCATAATGTCTGTCCCTCCTCTACCTCATCTCCTGACAGCACCGAGCATGACTTCCCTTCACCTTCGAACAGATGCATCAGAGAGCAACTTGGGGTCAACTTTTTTCTTGGTCTCAATAAGTTATTTTGTTACTGAGCTTCAACAGCGTGACATAATCCAACGTTCTTGTCTGCCATAGTTGTAATTAATCCTGGGCAGTATAAAACACTGCAGTGTACAGAAACATCAAGTAAGACATGAATCAAATCTACATGTGCAGCCAAACAAGTGCTAACTTCTAAACTAAAAGAAAGAACATTTCAAACACGCTCACTCTTAAATTGATTTATAGAGCTGGAGTCTTTGAAGTTTACGCAGAAAACACTTTCTTACTGCTTTTTCAAAGTTTGTTTACATCAGTAAGGCTTGTCATAAGTGATAAAAAAAAAAAGAGATTTAAAACATGGTTCAAGGGCTAAAATTGTTTGCATGTAACTGGGATGTATCTCATTAGTCACCAGAGTCTGGTCAATATACAGTCATGAGAACGCATTCACAGGAGTCTATGCAGTCCAGTGAAAAACTACACACACCCTTAATGCTTCCATAGGAATTAAGGTGGTCAATAGTAACAATATGCTGCTCATCAAATGCACTGAATTAACCAGTCATGAGCAAGTGTGAGCACCTCTGTACAAACAGCAGGTTTTGGCTCTTTGTTGGTCTGAATCATTTAAATTTGTGCATTATTAAATGTTAAAGTTCACAACAGTAGATTTGGTCACCTAGTCAACTATGAACTCTGTTTGTTAAAGCATTCTAGAGTCTAATGTGAAGCCATCCGACAGCCAAAGCTTGACCAATATCAGCCCAAAGCAGGACAATGATCCCAATCTCAACAGCAAATCTGCAACAGAATGGCTGAAAAATAAAAAAAACAAGGTGATGCAATGAGCTGCTCAAAGTCCAGACACAAACCTGATTGAAACTAGCACTAGCAGTGTTGACATAGTGTCAACAGTGTAAACAGTAACCCTGCCAAGAAAGACAGAAAGACAAAATATTTCAGGACCTTTCTTGTCTAATTTGTTATATATTCTTTAAAGCGACTGCACAACAATTCATATACTGTGTAATTAGAGGTCATCTTCTCAGCCGAAACTAGCCTGCAGGAGAAAGAATGGAGAGTGCAATACAACAAGCAGGCTAACAAATTACTGTGTTAGGGTATTAATTAGTCAAACAATGCATTACTATTGACTGGGCGATTAGGAATGCATTACTTTTTTGAGTAATGAGTACTGAAAACCACAGACAAGTGGGTATAATGAATACCACAAGGATTTTTCATTAATGTGGCCACATTAGCTCTTATTTGCATACGGCTGTAAGACTTTGTGAAAATGATGATACTCCAAGCAAAAGAAGACAGATTTGGTGCATGAAACACACAATAGGCAATGTGATGATTAGTGTGCTCAAGGATGCAACTGACCAAAACAAGTAGAGGACAAATGCAGTTCACAAACATATCATATTCTGTAATTTCATCATTGCTTTGGCAATACTTTCAGCTTGTTTGTGCTGTCAGCCGTCTGTTAACGGGTCAAAGGTGTCCATAGACACGTCTTTTGGGATAACAACTGCTGTAACTTTAAATACCAGACATCACAGCACCTGGTGAGGTAACTGTTGAGTCAGTGTTATCGATTATTCACCCTATTGCTGCCGCAGATTTATGTGGATCATTTTGCACTCAGGTCTTACTCACTGCACCTTTGAAACCTCCCAGGTTTGATTGCACACATAATTAGTTTTTCTGCAGGTACTGCTGCAGGCCTAGTGCTGGGCTACAAAGCAATCAGTAGCTATAGCCCATTGAGTTCAGTCCATTTGATTCAAAGTATACATCTGAAACAAAAGCACTAATTAGGACACGGACAGCCTGTTATTCCAGATACAATATTCCTCTGAGGAATCCTAATAATCCTCTAAGGTATTTACCAAATCTCTACTTCTAATATTCCTGTTGGGATATTTTTGGTTGCTTGTGCAGTCTCCTTCTTAACTCTTTCATACGGCCATTGTGCTACATTTTGATACCAGAGAATATGAAACGAAATGTAAAACCCAATGCGTATGCTTGTGCTTGTGAAGTAATCAATGCTGCTGACAGTGCAAATCTCACTCACTGCTTCTTTAAAGAGCCTCATCTTCACAGTCTTCTCTTCTTCTCTGTACTTCTCAGATACTTAACTAAGACTTAAGTGGAGGTCTTTTCTCGTCTGTACCACATGTAAGCTTCTTTCCACCCACCGCACACATCATGCTCCCCTCAACCCCTGCTCTTATTCACCGAGTATCCACCTCAGTCAGCACCAGAGGGAGTTGTGAGGTCAGTAATAATAAGAGGTGATAGAGTGGGGATGCAAGGTGCCTTATTAAACACAAGTTTAGTTGCACTTTGAACCAGTGCCAGAGCTCATCAAAAACTCTTCTGCCTCTCACGAAGCATACCCGCTGAAAAACATCCAGCACTCCAAATTCATAAAAAGACGAGGGAAATGTCAAACTCTCTATGCATGAGACACAATCAATATTTGTTGCTGTTTTTTTCAAAGCCATCATGCAGAATTACAACTTTACTTACTTAACTTTAAAATGCAGTACAGGAAGCAATGATAACCTTTACAGCTTGTCCGTATGTAATAAAACTCAGCGCTGTATCATAGATATCTCGGTATGTTTTTGGACAGTGATGCATATTTTGTAATTTTGCTTCTGTACACCAACACTGTGCGCTTTAAATCAAACAAACAACACATTATTCAAGCCCAGATTCTCAGCTTTAATTTAAGAGGTTTAACATACAGTTAGGTCCGTAAATATTTGGACAGACAACTTTTTTTCTAATTTTGGTTCTTTGGGTTTTGGTTCATTAACGCAGTGAATTTTAAATGAAACAACTCAGATGCAGTTGATGTGCAGACTTTCAGCTTTAATTCAGTGGCTTCAACAAAAACGTTGCAGAAAAATGCAGCAATTTTTAAGACAATCTTCAGATCTCAGGGGCTTAAGAAGATACGACACAATCCGATAACTGAAAATAAAAGGTTCATTTGTAATAGTTGGTTTGCTGGTAATGACAGCCTGAAGCCTTGAACTCATGGACATCACCAGATGCTGAGGTTTCCTCTATTTTAATACTCGGCCAGCCCCTTTTTCTGCAGGGTTTTTAGTTGTTGTTTGTTTGTGGTCCTTTCTGTCATGGTTCTGGGTCATTTTGACCCAGCATTTTGAGTTGCTTGTGCTTTAGTTTGATTTTGTATTTTGGGTTATATTCTTCCAAATTGCCACTAGGTGTGAATGGTTGTCTGTCCGTATGTGTTGGCCCTATGACAGACTGGCGACCTGTCCAGGGTGTACCCCGCCTCTCGCCCTATGACAGCTGGGATAGGCTCCAGCGCCCCCACGACCCTGAAAAGGATAAGCGGAAGCGGATGGATGGATGGGTTATATTCTTGATCTCTTGTTGGGCTTTGATGATTATTATTATTATTATTTAGTCTGCTTCAGTTTATTCTGCTTAAGGGTTTAGTTCCTAGGTTTTGTGTCTTGTGTTTAGTGCAGGTTTAGTTCAGCGTCAAGTCAGCGTCCTTGTGAATTGTTTCTTGTTTCCTGTTTTATTGTGAAGGTCCGTGTCTCATGTGAGTGTATTCAGTTTTGCTTCCTCTGCCTCGTCTTGTCAGTTACTTCCAGCTGTGTTCCCCACCTGTGTGTAATCTCCTTGTGTTCTTCTGTGTGTACTAGTTGCTGGTCTGTCTGTGAATCTACTGCGAATCTCCGTGTGTTTTCCCTGCCGTCCACCTTCTTATGCCACCGTTCATCCTCCTACATGTTCGTGTTCATGTTTGCTATTTAGTAGTTTAGTTTGACCCACTATGATTCGTTTTTGTTCCGTTTTGCCATTTTTCACCTTGTGCTTTATTTTACAATACCTACACATCTCATCCCTGCGCTTGGATCCTCATTTATTTTCTCCACACAGCTCATCCCCTTAGCCGTGACCCTTTCTGTCGAAAGTTTAGTCTTCAACAAGTGAAATTCATGCTGAGTTGGGTTAAGATCAGATGGTCAATAAAGAATATTCCACTTCTTTGTTTTAATAAATACCTGGGTTGCTTTGGCTGTATGTTTGCGGTCATTGTCCATCTATATTATTAAATGCCGCCTAATCAACTTGACTGCATTTAGCTGGATTTGCGCGGACACTGTCTCTGAACACCTCAGAATTAATTCGGCTGCTTTGGTCCTGTGTCATATCATCAACAAACACTAGTGTCCCTGTGCCACAGCCAACCATGCACGCCCAAGTCATCACACTGCCTCCACTGTGTTTTACAGATGATGTGGTATGTGTTGGATCATGAGCAGTTTCACACCGTCATCATACTTTTTTCTTGCCATCATTCTGGTAGAGGTTGATCTTGGTTTCATCTGTTCAAAGAATGTTTTTTCTAGAACTGTGTCGGCTTTTTTAGCATAGTCTAGTCTAGCCTTTCTATTCTTGAGGGTTATGACTAGTTTGCACCTTGCAGTGAACCCTCTTTACTTTCATGCAGTTTTCTCTTTATGGTACACGTGGATATTGATGCGTCTACCTCCTGGAGAGTGTTGTCTGTTGTGAAGGGGGAAATGACGCTGCGATCATCCACCACTGTTGTCTTCCGTGGACGTCCAGGTCTTTTTGCATTGCTGACTTCACCAGTTTACCTGTAGATTTTGTCACTCCTAATATTGCAGCAATTTCTCTGATGGATTTTTCCAGTTTTTGCAGTTTAAGGATGGCTTGTTTCACCTGCATGGAGAGCTCCTTTCACCGCATGTTGTCTGCTCACAGCAAGATCTTCCAAATGCAAGCACCACACCTCGAATCAACTCCAGGCCTTATACCTGCTTAATTGACAATCTATCTATCTATTAGGGGTGCAACGATACACAAAATTCACGGTTCGGTTCGGTTCGACACTTTGGTGTCACGGTTCAGTATTTTTTTCGATACAAAAAATGTTCATGCTTTTTTAATTTGTCATTTATTAAAATTCTAAATATATATTTTAACTCAAAAGTACAGTTTTTAAATTTATTGTTGCTGAAACAACAAAGTAATAAAAAAATTAATCTATCTGATCAAGAAATCACTCATCTTTGGAAAAGAGAGTTTATTACAGAGAAATGGCTCTTTCCAAAATAAAAGCTATACTATACGCTTCTTCTGAGCTATATTCTCAGCAGCATATTAAACATATCAGGTCCCCATAAGGAGAATCATGTGCTAATGGCTGTCTAAATGACTCGGGTAAAGTTTGTAGCATGCGTGCTTGTTTTTGTCTGCTTCCACTTGTCTTTGCACTAGGATGATGTCGGCGTAAATGTGCAGTCATATTCATTGTGTTCCCACTAGTGCTGTCAGCGTTAATCTGAAATGATGTTAACGCCACAACACGGCCAATCTCCGTTAACGAGCTACCACGGATCGCCCCATGCGTGGGGCTGGACTGCGTCAACACATTAGCGAGCAAACTGCGCTAACGCAATGTAATTGAGCATTGTAATTGAGCATTGCGTGGCACATCCGACATACTGTTTTACTTTTGTCCATGACGCGCTTACCTTCAGGGTCATACTTCACATGAAGACCAAAATAGTTCCAAACACCAGATCTGAATGAGGGTGGGGGAGGTTCAATTTGCCATGTTGCAAGGAGCTTAGCTTCTGTCTTGCTAGCTTGCGCTGCGCTCAGTGGATCTGCACTGTCCAACGCAGATCCACTGAGCTCTCAACACAGACAGCATCGTCAGAAGGAAAGTTGATAAAATAAATAAAATAAAGCACCATTCTGAGTTGTAATATTTTGGCAAACTGGACTAACCTGCTGCATCATTTTTAATATTGACTTTGTGGGTGTCTTTGAATTCAGCCCTCTATAGCTGGATGCTTGTAATTTCCATCAAATCGTGTGCCATTCTTTTCTTCTTAACACATTACTCAGTCCATCACAGCAGGGATATCAGCATGATTTTTTCACCATTTGTATCTGATTTGCTTTCCGAGTATTCCTTTAATTTTTTGTTGAGCAGTATTTTACATCTTTAGCTGTTTTTAAGGACTTTATAACCAATAAAAGAACACATTTACATTTGCTTAAAATAAGTCAAATAATGAAATGAGACTGAATATTAAAATGTAAAGGAGAAAAGGTAGACAACAGAAGTCAGCAAAGAATCATCAGCGGTCGATACACATAAGCACACCTACCACCTACTTCCACACTCGACCTGCACGCAGAAATATCCAGCGCAGTCACCAAACAAAAGTCTTGTCCTTGGCAGTGCTGTGGAGGCGTTTGTTTAGACCAGGTGGAAGGCGGGAGAGAGCGTGAGTGTGGGGTGATGCAGTGCGTTCAGGGCACTGCTGAGTCTTTTTTGTTATTGTTGTTTTTTTGAGGGGGGTTTGCATGCGACAAAACGAGTTTAAAGAAGTCTGCTTGTGTTTCATGCATTAGCAGACGGAGCAGCAGAGGACAGTGGCGAGGTGTGACTGAGCATGTTTGTGCAGGGTGTTGATGCGGTTATGGCAGTGTTTATGCTGCACTGATAAAAAGAAAAGAGAGAAAGCAATGGGACTCTGTTCCTAAGCTTAAAACCAATGACCCATGGATGAAATCTGTGATGTCAGCAAGATGTATGACTGGGAGCTGTTTTATATGTGGCTTCATCTAGAGCTATGAGCTTTTACACCCAAAGGAGCCCATTTTATATAGCAGTGCTTCGAGTTATGAAGCAGAATATCATCACGGGCCCGGGAACAGTTCATCATTGCCCAATTGATTCCCAGTGGACCCTGATGTGACAGGGCAGGACTTCTTCTCATGGCTGTAGGAAGGGGAAAAAGGTGTTTTCTCTTGGAAACATCCTGCTAATTTCAGCAATTCTTTGCTGGTGTTTTCTTTTAGCTTGCTGCAGAGCATATGGGCTGATTTTCAGACTGTGATGCAGACATGAATTTCAAAGTCTTACCTTCTCTATCCAGATAGCCAGCATATCGACAGAATGCACGGATGGATGATATAATTTCAGCACCGCAATTAATTAATCAATTTTCAGAGCAGATGTGCTTTTTTTTAAGAGGAACTACCATCTGTTATACCATTTTTTTCTCAGAAAATGACTAATGATCCGTTTTGCTCTAAATATAAGATTAATCAAATCTGCCTAGTGTTCATTCAGGGCAAAATGCACAAAAGCCAAAATTTCCTAAAAAGAAGTAGCACCGCAGAGGATGGGGTTGACTCAATAAAAGTCCTTGCAGCCTTATTCAGCAGGTACGGCACTTTAGCAGGATGCCCGGGAAACCTGATTCCCTAGTGGCTGCAAGGGCAGACGGAGCAGCAGTTGGGTGAATTGTGATGGCTGCTGCCCAGGTAGTTAAATTCTACTGTCACTGCAGCTTGTCCAGATTGTGGTGCAGTGCTAACTTTTACCGAGTGCAGCAGCAGAACACTGAATTTCTCGAAGATTCACAGAATCTTGGAATCTGTATGTGCTCTATAAAATCTAAAGCTGTACCCGAGTGCAAAAATACTTATACTTACTCAAAGAGTTGGATCCACTTGTTAGGTGATTACATTACAATACTGCTTCTAAGTCATAGATCCTGCTACGTTTATTAAGAATGTTGTTTTTAACAACATTTTTTAAATATTTTATTTAATATAAACAACCCCTAAAACAATCAGTGGTCATAATCTGCCTCTATGGCTTTTTATTATTAAAATAAAATTTGCAGCACGATTTTAAACTCAGTTTTTAAAACCTTACGATGTACCTACAGCCCACGGGCTCACGGTGCCAAATCGCAAATTTTTGAATGCTTCAGGGAAGAGTCACTCTAAGATTTAAATCGGTAAATGAGGCTTAGGATCAGGAATCTTTCATAGCGAGTCATCCAAACACACAGCGGCATGTTAATAACTAACCTTGTGTGAATGTGAATGGATCCTCTCAGATGTTCTATTTCAATCACATTCCTGCAAAAGGATTGCATCTGGCTCTTCCCATCAGGGAACCTCACATTAAAAAAAGGACACATGTTTATATTATCCCAACCACAGCTCTGCAGCTAGCCACCAGGTAGCACGCCATTTTATGCAAGCTATCCCAACTTCACTAACCTCACAGACATCACTGCTGTCTAGTTATCTGTCTATATTTATGTGAAACCACACTTCCTCCCTGGGTCAGATCATGGCGTATGGCATATCATCTTTAGAAAGAAACTAGCAAGCTGACTTCCTGCCTACTTCTCCATTGAAATCCACTTTTTTTCATACATGCCTCAAAGTTAAACTTTATTGTAATACATAGGTGAGCAGTGAAGTTTTTGCTCTTTACTGGTCGGATTTACGGATGTGTTAACATAATATCCAAGAAAATTCACCCCCTGGTCAGAAAGTACAATGCTCAGAGAAAATGCAAAAACCCATGAGCTACATATCAGACTCTACAGGTCTCAGTTAGCATGTTAACTGTTAAAGGTCATGGCCGCACATTTAGAAAAAGACTGAACAAGTATGGCTTGTTTGAAAGGGTTACCAGGGGAACACCTCTTCTCTCTGATAAGGGCGTGGCAGCACAGTTTGGTTTGCAAAGCTGCATCTGAACAAACTAAAGAGTTCAGAAACAACATCCTTTGGACAGATGAGACTGGATAGAGCTGAGCTTAAATGAATGCCCACAAATATCAATGAACTGAAGCAGTGCTGTAAAGAACAGTTGGCCAAAATTCCTTCCTAACAATGTGAAAGACAGATAAAGTCATACAGAAAATGATCACTTAAGATTACTTGAATGTGGATCTACAAGCTGCTGACGTTGTGTGCTTACTGTAGGTAGTCCCGTGGAAACTATTTTTCACATAGGTGTACAAGTAGTACAGAATAAAACTGCATGTTGCACGCTGCAATGCAATGTAACCTGGACTGGCGAACCGCTAAACATCAGTCAGAATATTCTATTTTAATAAGGAATATATTATAAACGTGACTTGGAATAAATGTATAATGTACTATATAGAATGCTGTCACGAAATGGTCAACATAAAATTATAAGATTCATTTAAAGTAAGAGCAGTTTCAAGACTTATTAAGCTGAGATAGGCTCCAGTTACCCCTGAAACCCTGAATAGTATAGAAGCATTTAAGAAAATGGATGAGATGACATTATAGAGGAAATAAGATTTATTTATGAATCAAAATAATATCTGTAAAGATTTGCTTTTTTGCTTATGTTTATGTATTTGTGAATGTTGATTCTATGCGTACGTATGAATGGAGGACATCATCAAGAGTAACTAACACTGATGCTAATGTGGATCCTAATAATGCACAAAAAAACAACCAAAAAATCAAATCTTTTAAATTTTAACAAGCATAATGTAACCAAGGACAACACAGGGCTCTGAAGATGTACATCTGGATGAAGATGATCACAGAGGTGAGGGTTGCAAGAGTGTTTCTGTAGCAGTTGCTCAGCTATGCCATATGCTAAGCATTCAAATTATCCTTTTATAATAAAACATCTCACATTAACAGTAATTCTAGGCACTGAGCACCACAATATAGTCCTCCTCCATGTTTGTATGCAAATCAACGAAACAAATTCATTTGTTTTTAGCAGTTTACTTTTTTAAGTATCTGCCTTGAGCTAACACATACAGGACACTTACCAACGGCAATGGCTTTCCCCTGAGATAATGCAGCCTTCTTTAATACACTAATGAGTGTCTGCTGTGAGTCAGAATGTCTGCTACACCAGACAGACAATAAACCTTTTTACCTGAAAGAAATCAGCTCATTGTGGAAGTGCTGTTTCTTTAATGTGCCTTCTATCACTGGGTCCAAGAGAAAATGAAATTTTACCTCATTGTGATAAAATGATGTGAAGGAACAGGAACAGTCCTAAAATAGCAATTCATTTAGAGCAAATATTTTTTGATGATTACACTTCCTGTATTCACAGACAGTGACATATCGTTGTTCAGATCATGACAAGAAAAATACTTTACTTACTTTTACTTGTATGTTACAAATTGGATAATAGCTGGCCTGTACACACAGTGCTTAATAAATTTAAGAGACCATCATCCAGTGTAAAGCGTATGCTGCCCTAAGTTAACATTGCTGGTAAGTACTGGTTTCTGTAAGTTTCTGTAATGGTTAATCCACCAGTGTGCTCAAGCACTTTATATTTTTAATGCTAATTTTTTTTCCCAAGAATTGTCAAATTTACTGTTTAATAAAAAAAAAATTAAAAAAAACATTATTTTATTTTTGGATTAAGATGTCAAATCAGTTATTTATTTACACTCGTAAACAGAAAATATAGTTTTCCTGGTTGAATGTAACGCTCGATTAATTCCTGCCGCCTCAAATTTGGGTATAAAAACATGAATTCAGTTTGTTATTTGGCTCACAAATAACAAATATAATTTATCGTTTTAAACAAGTTTTTGACAGATCTCTAAATTGTTTGTGTTTTCTTGTTTTCATGGCAGGTGGTCTAATAAATCTATAAATACAACAATATGTGCCAGCGCTGTTGACACAGTGGAAAAAGAAGAAATGACACAATGGAGTAATGGAGATGGAGCACACAAATTAATTAGTGCATCTCATATCTATGTTTGCCATCTCACTGTGGGGGCAGTTTTATTTTTATAATTCTGGTGTCCATCTGCGCCTTTCACTCACATAACCTAAACAAGATTTCTGAAGATACCGCCCCACTCCTCCTCGTTTGTAGGAGGAAAGGCCTCGAGCCATGGGACGTCCCTGCAGTGTTGAAGGAAAGACACGAGGATTTGCTTGTTATGTATAAACAGGTAGGAAAACTATCGCCCTGGTCAAGGCTGATAGGATTAAACAGATTTGTGAGCGGTGCTATTTAAGCAATAAAGACAGCTGCAGGCTGAAAACTGTTACAGGTGTTTAGAGAGCGAACGAAGGGACAGGACTCTCAGCAGAGGTTCAAAGCATCAGCAGAGCTCTACAGGTATGTTTCCTGTTCATGTAGATGACAAGAAAGCTGCTGAAGACGTTGTCACGGATCTGCTGTTAAAGACAGAATGAGGTTATAGCATAGTTGTGGGGACGTGGCAGATTGAGTTCTTCCTCTAGAAAGAGGTTTAACAGAAAAAAAAATTGTGATATTACATATCAAAGAGTTTAAATGATGTCATTTAAGGGTTTAGTTTGAAGAAACAGCCGTGTGCATGAAAGGGGTTAATTAGAAGAGGTTTATTAAATTCTGTGCATCATCCGTTTATCATCTTTGTTAGGCTGTTTAATAATAGAATCCATTTTCTATCTGGCTTTAATAAAAGATATTGGTTGTCATCTTTTCATCGTTTTCATGCTAAACCACAATTTTCCTTTGTTTTTTTATTTTTATTTTTATTGCAGTTATTCATTTGTTTCTATAGTAGTTTTAGGTCAAATTTTCCAAATTTAATTTGATAATTTAATTTAAAGCACTGCTTCTGAGCTTTCTCGAACCATAATTGCCTTAGCATTTAAAAAACGTTTTTCAAAGTGGAAATTTATTATTAGCTTTGGAAACTTTGGAAGCTTTTCAAAATATATTTTATATTTCTTTCCCTTTTTCTGCATACTTTAAATGACATATCAGTGTGAGATGTGGAAAAACTCACTGAGCCTTGAGCTAATCATGCTTTATCTGTATTTTATTAGATTAAAGGTCATCTGTTTGCAGTCAGGAATGCTCCTCTGCAGAAAGACATGCTATTGTTCTTGAGTAATGTGCTGAGCTTTGGAAATGTAATCTTTTTAATACCATTAAGAATGCATGTTTTAATCGTGTTTTACAATATTTGTCGTTTTACCTTGAGATGAAGACAGACATTTCAGAGATGGATGTCTTTTAATCTGAAAAGACAGAAGCTATGACTATATTTACATGGCTGGATGCTTTAATTTAAGTGAACCACTCTTTTAGGATCTAGTCTACAAGATGAATAAAAATGTGCAGTTAAATAAGATCCAACTCTGAAAAATAAAATGAAAAATAATCTCGACTATTATTTCCCGCTTTTCATTTCAGAATACATTTTGTTTTACAGCACACTAAATCAGCCACCACTCCTGTAAATGCACACCAGCACATTTGAGTGTATACATTACTCTTCTGTAGAGGAAATAACGCCATTAATCCACATCTCCATAATATAATCATGTATAATGACACAGCCGCGTTTTAATCAACACTAAACTTCTGACATTGTCTCAAAGCGCCTCATTTGATACCCGATCCCCTCTTGTGGCAGCAGCGTGTAGTGCATCCGGCAGAGGATGCAGCTGGTTGTCATGGCAGCAGTGCTTGCGCTGGCGGGGGCGGAGCAAGACTGCAGCTCCGGCTGTCGCCCAAAGAACATCAGCCTCCCTGTGGACACCTGCGGCACCACCGAGTTCGTCGACACCACCATTTGTGAAGGACAGTGTTTCCAAAAGGTGAAGAGTGACTCGCTCTCCTCTAACTTGTGCTACTTGTGCACTGTTTTTCCCGGTGAGACATGTGCGTTTATTCTGCTTAGACGTGATGTGTTAAGCTGAGCTCAGTGCTCCTGAGGAAGTCATTCATTTCGATTTGATTTATACAAATCACCACAGCTGTCACTTAAATGTGTTTTATTGTAAGGTGAAGGCACTACGGAGAAAAGCCCAATCACATAACCTCCCATGAGCAAGCGCTAGGTGACAGTGGGAAGGAAAAACTCCCTTTTAACAACAAGGAACCTCCAGAACCGAGAACCAGCCTCGCAGTCATCCAGTCTGAGTGGCTGGGGGTGACAATAATAGTTGCAATCTGAAAAATTTATAGTGTTCAGTAAGATTATGTATTGCTATAAGTTTTCTTTAAAGATAAATCACATTTACAACTTTATAGCAGACCTCTTAAAGGCTACTGCAGGGGCACACATTTGATCCTCACCAAGCCATCTCTTGTGTCATTCCCTGGCCCTCCACCTGTTTTCCCTCTCTACATACTACTGCTCCATAAAAACAGAAAAGAAAGAAAAATACTATAATGAGAGATCATTACATAATACAAGCTTTAGGGTTAAAGCACACATTCAATGACCATCAAAATTATACAAACTTTGTACAAGTATATAGAAAATGAAAATTTAAAATTGACCTCTAACATCAAAAGATACCACAAGTGACCCTTTTGAAAGGGTTGTAGTCCGGTATTAGTTTATTTATTAAAATGTTTGCAAAGCCGATTAAAATCTTGTACTTTTGAGTTTTTAAATGTCTCACAAGCTAAATAATCTTAAATAGTGGCAGCAAAAGTCAAAAGCTGTCAGATTCATGAAGTTGGAATGAAATCCCTTTAAAGAAATGGAACTGACTGTGTTTATATCCATGTGTCTGATCCCTCTGCTCTGCTGGTAGGATCCCAACTATGTTCATACTGACGACGGGCCCAAACAGAAAACCTGCAACGGAGAGTGGTCCTACGAGGTGAAATACACAGAGCAATGTCCACGGGGTTTCATCTACCCTGTGGCCAGGAAGTGTGAGTGCACTGCATGCAATGCAAACACAGACTGCGGGACCTTGTCTGGATACATACCCAGCTGTTAGCCCTTTTAAAGAACCCCAGTATTCATCCTGCGCTTAACAGTTATCTTCTTTGCACCTCTTCCCTCTGAAATAAACCAGTGATACAAGCCTTTCTGTTTCAATCTGTTTTATTACAATTTTTTATAAATGCAACCCCTCCCTTAAAAGTTATTCTCTTTATACGTGTAGGTAATTGTGGTCACACCAGAACACAGGTATCAATAGTCGTTATTAGACCGCTTGCATTATTAGTGGCGCGCTTCAGTCTTATAGTGTCATAAGTCACAGCAGAAGAAACTGTGTAGATGCAGCAGACCTGTAGAGTCAGCTAGAAAAGCAACCACCCAACAGTTTCCCTTTTTGTTTTGAGCGGGGTGACTGACCCCTGAAAGTCAATAATCCTGCGAGTCAGGTTTCCCTGCTGAGAACAGGATATAATCTTGCAAAGAAAACAGAACACTTCTCCTCCTCTTTTGACAGGTGGAAATGAAAATATAGAGTTTGCAGCATATTGAACTCCCCCCCCCCCTCCCCCTGCAAAGTGCCTGCAAATCGGTGTCTCTCTACTCAACTCAACACAGCCTAGTGAGCAGAAAACCTCCTCAGAGCTGTTAAAGTGGTGGAAACTATAAGCCAGCTAAAGATACAGATCTAATATTGTATGCTTGGGTGTGAGGAGGCCTCAAAACATATATAGATTAAAAAATGAATATAAAACAGAGTATGCACCTGCAAGCTTTGTTTTTTCTCCTCTGATCCAAACTAAGGACTTTTCAAAATTTGGGACAAAAGAAAAAAGGCAAAATTAATGGACACCTTTGCAGAGAAATGAGAAGAAGAATAAATGAGCCCTTCGCGCCCTGAAGTCTGAAAAAGTCTGTTACGATAAAGTTTGGAACAGACTTATTTTTAGCCCAATGCAGGTGCATCTTCTGACTCTACAGACTGTTAGCATAAAATCTTGTTATAAGGCCAGAGACAAACCTGAGGCTGCTGCTAGCAACAACTCACTCATTAATATGACAAGCTGTTAACTACCTACAGTGCTGTTACCTGGCAACACACCGGCTTTATCCTCCTGCATTGTGGACAGCAACTCATTCATTGACAGCTTTAGCATGTGGGTTTGTTGGTGAAAAAAAAACAACAAAACACGGTTTAATTGTTGAACTAAAGTGTATATTTTTTTTCCTTTTCAGGGGCTGGAATGCAATAAGAGGCAACGCAACACTATAGTGATGCTTTTTGCACAAAAAATGATGTGATCATGATACAGTGATTCTGCAGTCTCAGTGTTTTGTGAGACAATCACGTATAACGGATCATGACAATCTGCGATACTGACAAGACCAATAAAAAAAAATGCCACTAAGGCAAAGATCAGGAATTAAGTAAATAGACCAGCACTTATGTTGCATTATTCTACTCTGACTGAGAAATCAAAATGCTTTTCTACTCCAGGCCTTACATACATCTGTTAAGTAAATGATCATGCACACACATACATTCACGCTCTTACATTTTAAGGTTCAGTATCATCAGCGTCTGGACTGGAGGAGACTGCAGTGACCAAACCACCGACCTTTCTGTTAGCCTAGAAGACGACCCACTCTACCTGCTGAGGCACTGCTATGTCTTATCTGCGTCACTGCAGGTTGTGGTGTCACTGTGTGTGTGCGTGTGCATTAACAATATTATTATTTTCTAATAATGTGTCATTTCCTGCCCACCATTTCCTCTCTGTGATTTTTTTTCCACTTTGCCCCTATTCTTTTGATAACTACCACAGTGAGGATTGATCAAGTAGTGATTATGGTAAGCTTAACTGCTGAGATCATTTGTTGTTTAATGCATTGCTCTATCAGTCTATCAATAATTTGTTCCAACCGTATCTAACACGATATTTCTAATTAATTGGGTACTCCATAAATGTAAAGTATTCCTTTAATTAGGTCTCAAGGTTCAGAAGAGATAGATTAAATTAAAAGTTGTTACATTCAAAGCAACAAAGGACAAGTTATCCTGACACTCTGAATCTCCAGTCTGGATCAGGTTCCTAATGAGATTTTGTTCATTACACATCAGCATGTGTGAAAGTTAGCCTTTCAGTCTGTGAAAATCTTCCTCCAGTGCCCAGGAATGGGTCTCTCAACACAGAGATATATCTATGTTTAACATTTTTGAGGTATGGCACATCTTAGGTAGCTACAGCATAACAAAAGGCCACAATTCAGTCACATAACTCATGTTTGTCCCTCCCATCACCCCTATCCAGTCAGATGCCTGCACTTCCTTGAACCTGGTTCTGCTGAAGGTTTCCTCCCTTCAAAAGGGAGTTTTTCCTTCCCACTGTCACCAAGTGCTCACTCATAGGGAGTCATTTGATTGCTGGGGTTTTCTCTGTATTATTGTGGGGTCTTTATTCTACAATATAAAGTGCCCTGGGGCGACTGCTGTTGTGATTTGGGCAGTGATAAGTAGATATCTCCCTGGAGTCTTACTGATGGATGTTGAGGTGATGGAGGGGTTAAAACAGCAGGAAGCGATGCAGAGCAGTGTGATGCATTGAAAGCAGTGCACTCAGTCTTGTAGACGTCCAGTATAGTTTTAGTTTTTAATTTTACTTGTTAACTTTAATAACCATGGGTACTCCGGCTTCCTCCCAAAGGTCCAAAGGGTTAGGTCAGTTGGTGATTCCAAACTGCCCATAGGTATGAATGTGGTGCAAACTGTTGTCTGTCTCTCTGTGTTAGCCCTGCATCCAGCTGGCAACTTCTCCAGGGTGTACCCCACCTCCTGCCCTATGGTAGCTGGGATAGACTCCAGCCCGCACCCCTGTGACCCTGACAAGGAAAAGCAGAAGAGAACAGATGGATGGATGGATCCCATCCGTGTGAGGGATTCCACTGGAATCCTGAAAGGAAGTAAAGCATTTGTCGGTCTTGTTAGGGAGAAAAAGATGTAGGTAAGTTGTGTTACAATTGCATGATAATACTGCACATTTTAATTCAATTTTTATTTAATGTATATCACAACTGTGGGTGCTGTGGAGTGGGTGATGAAAAGACACTTGCCATAAAGTTTGTGAGTGATTCTAAAAGTGTGCTGCCCAAGAAACTTGTATTCAGTGGATATCAATATTTCCACGGCTTGTAGCTCAAAAGTCAAAGCTAAAGTGCCTTCACAAGCGAGAAAATCAATGATAGCAAAAGAGGTCAGAACAGAAATCCATGGGCAATGATTACATAAAGTATTGTTGCACTTGTACAACAGCAGCTTGCTGAAGTTCAGGATCTTGTTTGGACCAACAAATTTTCAGTTTGTTGTTTTGAGTCAGAGACTAAGAGGAGCTAAGATGGAGTAATAATCAAGCCTACAGGCAAAACTGACCTAAGCTGCTGGCAGTAGAGTCCACGCTGGCATGTAGCGCGATGGAGCATGGCCCACAGGTGTGAGGCGGCAGCCTTTTTAGTGCTGACCACATCACAACAAACGGACCTTTTCTGTTCCCATACAAGCAGCCTGAAGGAGGATTTTTAAACAAACCATACAATGCAAGAGCTATATCCACATCCTCAGCACAGTCCACTATGTTTTCAGTGGATGGACAAGAGTCTTCATTTCATCTGACCATGGCCTTCACCACAAACTGGTGCGGTCTCTACCTGAGTATGAAACCACCTGGATCAAGGTCAGTATTTCCAGGTTTGAAGCCATGGCTCTTAGCTTGATAACCAAACATGTTGCATGTTAACAACCGAAAGGACAGTGGACCCAAGATCAGGTCTAAGTTACATTTCACCTTTGCATCTAGATCTAGACCAAAAGAACGAAGTCACTTATAGTTCACTCCATAAAGTAGCTGGTCTCATCCTTGAAGAGGCTTCTTTGCACTGAAAGGTGTCAGCTGAGATGATTCAGGCAAACTTGGAGGTCTCAGAGGCATGCCAACTGAGAGGAGAACCAGAAGAGCTGGCTGGACAGCTCATCTTATCTGGCTTCTGAACTTATGATTAAATAAATACATGCCTTCCAATTAGGAGAAAGCATTGGGCAAATATAGGAAAACAACATTTCTCCACTTCAAAAGGTTAAAGCTACTGTTTGATGTTTTGCTTAATTCAGTTCAATTCTATTTTATTTATATAAAATCGCCTCAAGATGCTTATTATTGTAAGGTCAAGACCCTACAATAATACAGAGAAACCCCAACAATCAGACGACCCCCAATGAGCAAACACTTCAATGACAGTGGGAAGGAAAAACTCCCTTTTAGCAGGAAGAAACCTCAGGGAGGGGCAGCCATGTGCCATAACTGGTTGAGGGTGGGGGGATTAATAAGACAATTCCTGCAAAAGACATGTTGGTTTGCCCTCTACGGATATCAACAGCAATTTCTAACTTCGCTAATGGACAGAGGTGTGGGGTATTAAACAAAGAATTAGATCCTAGATACAAACTGCATAAATGAGCTTCTACTGAAAGATGCCTGCGTGCTGCCTAAAAGCTATAATGAGGATCTCGATCACTTGGAAGGTGCTTAGGGTAGACATGCCACGCCTCTGCATTGAACAGAGTCAAAAGAGATCATTTGGGTGTTTGACATAGGTGCATGCTCTTAAGTTTTAAGCTGGAAGCTTAATTTTAGTTATGCTTCCCTTTGTATGTAATTCTGTCATCAGCTGGTAATACAAGTAGCTAGAAACATTATTTGAAAATCTTAGAATGCTACTGAGCTCAAAGCATGGATTAATTGTCAATGAATTTTCTTTCTACTGAAAAATAAAAGAAGCTGTTAGTTTACAGGAGCGAAAGATGTGACAGCCCCGTTACTCCATTTTCTCTGTCAACGTCCCAACAGACCTTTGGTGTTGGGACGTTCATGGATTTACTTCCAGCCTCCAACTCACTTGGCTCACATCTCCAGTTCGCTGTGAACACTGTAGGCTGCATATCTGCTGACAGATTTCCGTCCGTTCTGGTCACCGGTGTCCTTTAACGGTGGCTTGTTTTTATCCAGTAGCCCCCTGGAGGTTTGTGCTCCGTCCTCACTGATGACCGCCGCAGCCAATATTGCAATAGACATTTTATCAAGTTTACGGATGAGGTGTCATATGGCTTTCTTTGCTCGAGGGAGGAAATGGACGCAGTGATGTAGTGGATGGCTACGTCTCGGGCTATGATGAATTTATTTATTTATTTGGATGAAGACAGAATTTTGTAAGAAAACAGGGCAAACCATTTTTAGAAGTTTATGTTTGTGTGTGTTAATGCTAGCAGCTGTTAAAGACGCTGAGGTCGGACTCTGCAGATTACTCTATTTTCTGGACTTTAGAGTACTTTAGGAAGTTTCTCCAGTAAACTGTTTTATTGTGCTTTCCAGTAATTGTGTCAGGTTTTTGTGTAGCATCCAGCTTGAGTTGAACTGATATGATTTAATCTGCTAAGAGCGCTGATGTGACAGATAAAACTTAGCCAGGCTAGTGGTACTTGCACTAGTACTAAAAGACCTTTTGAAAAATGCTCATTTTGACAGTGCTAACCTGGCTGTAGTGTGTAAAATTGTAATCACTTTTAATTAATATTAAAAGTAAAGTGACCTGACTAATGAGTTAGATTGCAATAGAGTGTTTCTTCTTCACCAATCTGGATTTAATCATTAGTTATAATTAAACCTGGCTCTCTAAAAGAGCGTCTTTGGTGCTGTCTACCTCCCCTCGCCCCCAACCACGCGCAGCAGATTGCCGCACCTCCCTGAGCCTGGTTCTGCTGAAGGTTTTTTCCTGTTAAAATTGTGTTTTTCCTTCCCACTGTTGCCAAGTGCTTGCTCATAGAGGTAATCTGACTGTAGAAGTTTCTCTGTACTATTGTAGCATCATTACCTTATAAAATAAAGCACCTTGAGGCGACTGTTGTTGTAATTTGGTGTTATATAAGTACAACTAAATTGAGTTGAAGTGGTTGGAACTGATCACAGCACCAGATGAAAGGGGGTCGGGATTACTGATTACAACTTCAGTGCATACATGGGTGTGTTTGTGTTTCTAACAAATACTGTGCCAATCTACCACACACTTGACAAGATTCAAGTCTGAATCCATGTAATGAACCAGCCAACAGACATTGCCATCACTAGATCCACACTGCTGTAAGGCAAAAACAACAACAGCAAAACATGACTTGACAGCATATATTCCGAGCGGAAAATATTCATTCTCAAGAGCTCATTAAACAGGAAACTTGTTCTAAATGAAAAGGAAACTGCTTCTTTAACAAAGTGCTCTGATATCGATTCCAACATCAAACATAACGATACCGGCAGCGATGACGAGAGAGCATACAGGTGTCCTTTGAAGACCCATACCTGTATCTGGAGCGTCCTCAGTGTTCTGAGTCGCTGCATAACAAACTGTACTGCATGGGGAAAATAGTTCAACTTGAATTTAAATCAGACAACAAAGCTTCACGGGCTGTGATGAACGATGCTTGCATCAACTGTCTATTCTCATGTTTTTATAAATATTAATAAGATTCATTCACACGTACACCTTTAACAGCATTATAAATAAAGACAGTGGTGCTGGTAAATAAAGAAGGGCAGCATGCCTCCATTTCATAACACAGCCTGCAGTGAGATGACTGCACCCTCCTCTCCAAAAAATATGTACAGTAAAAAAAAGGACTTGCATTTTATTAGCATGCCCTTTAAAAAGTAAAATATCCACCGTTGCAGTTCTTTAAAGTTCATAGTTTTCAGCCTTTGCTGCCATTGCTCAATCTGTGGTAATAAGAAGAGGGTATGGAGGCGAAGCTACCCTGGGCTGCATGACTCTTGACCTACAGCTGAGCTCAAGGATAGCGGGGTGTGTACAAATGAGACATTACTGTCTGAGGAGTTCTGCAATTCTCTTGCCAGCCGGCACGATGAACTGCTGTGTCATGCTGTTGTCTATGGCCTTAGGTCAGTACTAAGAAGGGAGTGAAAAGACTGCTGCTGAAGTGTGTCCAGTCTGTGATAATCAGGCAAAAAGATCATTGTGGAACTTAGCATGAATCACATTTTCAAGGGTAATTATTTACTAGCTGGATAACTGATAAAACGTGTACTTAAAAACGAACGATTTGTCGTTAAACAGCCTTTAAGCTAATGCCAAAGTGCTCTCTGTAATATAAATAATTAAGACTCTGTGTCAAAAAGGTGGGAATACATGTAGGAAGGATTAGTTCCCATTTCAGCGCCGCCTTTGAATGAGCGCGGATCAGATATACAATGAGAGCAAAGTCCTGACATTCAAACCTCTGAGAAATTATCTGTCAGTCAAACTCAGGGGGATGAGGAGCTCCGCTCATGAATTTCATTTGTCATCACACTATTCTGTGATTTTAAAACAGGTCACTGGCTTTATTTACTTTGTTATTAATGCTTTTCATCTATTTTCATGTTTCTGTCGATAAATGTCTTAACAGCTTGTCAAACATAAAGCAGTCTGGTATCAAAACGATGAAAGGATGATAGAAGTGATACTGTCGAGTATGAAGCCCACTGAATTGTGTTGGAAATGTTTTATTTAAATAGACCTCAGACATATGCTATGAAAAATGGCTGAACCTTTTTGTGTTGACTGTCACATCTATTTTATTTGTAGCCTATAGCACATTTAAACAACAGACAGTGACTTAGAGACAGGCACATTTACATTCCAGGTCTCCAAAAAACAGTTTCAAAATACACGAAAAGCTGAAATGTGTATTCTTTCATTTTAACTAAATATTGTGGGACGTAATGATTCATCTCATTAATCACGACCCGCTGCTCTCCCCTACATACGCTGCTTTTATAGGTTAAAAATATCAGTATCTGTATCAGCAATACTGGCTGTGTATTCACTTGATATTGGATTTATACCCAAATTTGAAGTATTGTATTGCATAAGCACTGCGTTGAACCTCAGCAGGTCATTTTTGCAGTCTTTAATAATGCATTAAGTTGCTGCAATGTGATCGTATATATACACCCACAGAGCTACATTCAGCAGACCTCTTGTGATAAGGGTAGTTCAGCAGTTTTTAATACCAGTAGCCCTCCCTGACACAACCCAAAAGGAGAGTTGTGTTCTGGAATTGAACCAGCGACCATTTATTTGTTAGGTCACTATGTAATCGTCTACACTGCACACTTCCAGAGGCTGACATTTTTAATGTTTTTCTGTACTCATCCTGCACAAATAAAATAAATCCACACCACTAAATTAAAAAAAGAATTAAGGGAACAATTATAGGGAACAGTATAACTCAAAGTCAATTAAAATTCAGGGACATCGATTCGTCCACTTAAGAATCATAAACCAGTTTTCATTTCCCCTGCTTTGGTGACAGTGAAATGTTTAAATGAAATGTTGTGTGCCCGACAGGTATTAAGACAAGACGCCCTGGGCGATGACTGGGTGTTCCCTTTTTTTTTTAAATTATTATTATTATTATTTAGGCAGTGTTTTAATATATAATAAATTGGTCACCTTAACTTTATGATTAACTTTAAAACCCTGTTAGTGTTTGGATGATACTATGTCACCATCCCATTCCCTGATGAATATGTTACTGACTTCATGCTCCAATCATCTATACAAACTATACAATGTATACATTACACTCCATATGTTTTCCCCATTTACAAACCAAACTGCTGATAATACTACAGAAAAGTCCTTTTTAAAGATAACATGCTACACTATATCAACAGCACAGACATTAAATATTGAGAAAAAAAATCTTTATTTAAAGAAGAGAGAAAAAAAAAAAAAGAGTTTTCTTCTCCTGTTAGGTTTGTAAAACTTGATAAATATTGTGGATTATTTCTTAAAGAGTGCATCATAGTCTTGAATGGTCCATCAGCCTGATTTGGATATGAAATCAGAGAGAAAGAAAAGCATATCTGAAAACTAAATGGCGAACTTGTTCCGGATGATTTCGCCACCTTCCACTTCCATCTGCTCGTAAAGCCACTTCCTGTCACAGCGGCACTCAATGCCACATCTGCGAGATCCACATTCAGGGCACGGGTAGAAGCAGCCCATGCAGTCCACATCCAAACAGTCACACAAGTCCTTGCCATTGGAGAGCAGTCGCCCTTTGTTGTCGTACACTTTGTTTTTGGCTCCAACATTCTGCCTGCGTGATTCAAACAGACAATGTCTTATAGAACAGTTGCATCTGGTTTTCTTTAAAGCTTTTCTCTTCTGATAGTTTTGATCTTTTTTTTTTAAATTTCATTCTAAAACTGTCACGTAAGAAGGTCATAACTGAATGTAAACCACCTCTTTATGAACCCAATTTAATGCTTATGTCTGACAATGTTAATAATACTTATAAATAGGGCTGTTCGATATAACGATATATATCGGATGACGATATAAAAACGTCTATCGTTTCATTTTACGCTATCGTTTGTTTTGTGGTGTCGCAAAATAAACTGTTTATGGCAATATTTTTTCATCGTTCTGATGGTCACTGTAGTGGCTCATCAATACACACTCTGGCAAATGAGAACGGAAATCTGAGGAATGTCACCAGCGGATGGTCTTAATTTAAGTTTTTGTTGGGTTTTTTTTTGTTGATGTGTTTCTTCTCCAACAGTCTGCATAAGGGCACAATCACTTAAGCCAGAAAAGGAGAATGTTATCCACGCAGGCATAATTTATGTTCACATCTAATTAGCAAACTAAGTGCAAGACAGTAAAAAAAGGATTCATGACAAAAAGAACTTAGTGTTAAGCACAAACAAATGTTTCTACCATCAAACTCAGTGGAGATACTGTATGCCTGCATCCACACAGGGAACATTTTTATTTTAAAACTAAAACTGATCCCTGTCCAGGCTTGACTTTTAGCCCAATTTTAATAATATTATTCACCAAGAGAAGCCACAACAATGGAAAGAAGAACCATGACAAAAAACAAACAAAGAAAACAGGATGTGAGCCTAGCTGTGATGTTTCGCCTTGCAAACATGCAAACACACAAGAGCATTTGCAGCAACACCAAACTGGATCAGCAAGCATTTCCAAAACGTGTGTGGTAGTGGTAGGTGTAAGCACAATAAAGGTTTCATGCTTTGCAATGCATTTTTGTGGATGTACAGCAAGCATCTCTCACCTGTCTGACAGCTGTTTCGCTCCACGGCCACCTCGTCCACCCTGCAACAATAACAATAACAAAGAAATATAGCTCATGCAGAGATAAATTAGGCCTAAAATAAATAATACACTTTATATTACACATAAAGACAACTGGGGAAAGAGATTTGTGGTTTAATGACAACAAAGAAACTGCTTTATTTCAAATGATCCAGTCAGTGGCTTCTGGTTAATATTCTAATACCTCTGATGTTATATCAAAACATCATGGCTTTGTTGCATTTATGCAACAGTCATGACACTTTATTATTATTTTTGCATTTTAGACTTAATTATAATTATTATTAAATAAATAATTCTTGAGGGGTAAAAAACTGAGCACACATTACCCTCCCACAGTATACACAATAGTAAAAGAGACACTCACCCTCATTCCTCCTCTTTTGTCTCTGCGAAGAGCAGCTTCTTTTGCTCTGTCTCTGTCCGCTTGTGTCGTCATCTGATTTGCGACATTTGTCTCCTTCAGGATTACTCCTCTTTTACGCAGTTCAATCTGTGGAATTTACAGAGTTATCACCTCAAACAAAGAAAGCAGAGTCACCTGTTTAGAATAAGCATGATCCTGTTGTGAGACCGCACCTTTGAGGAATCCTGTCCTTGGGTGAATATGGTGGGCACCGCATCCTCTCGGAGAAACTGTTTGCCATTGTAGTCTCTGAAGCAGTCTGGCCTAAAGTGCTCCGAACAGAGGCAAGTGTTGGCAGTTGGGATGAAGTTCTTCATCCCAAGGCTGTGCACCCATTTGCTGGCGAGTTGAGGTTTGCTAAGAGGAAACCTGACACACAAGAAAGAGAAGAGATGCTCCAAACCCTGGATGCTCCAGTCTACATGCCCTAGTATTCCCAAGCAAGATACTGAACCCTGAGTTGCTCTCAAAGTGTGAATGTTAATCCAACACTTTTCCTGGCTTAAAATGAATATTTGGTGATTAACCAAAGATGTAAAGAAATTATGGTTCAGCAAAGGTAATTTGGTAGTCTGGGGATGCCAGACAAGCACATTTGTCTAAGTGCTTTTTTTAACTAACATTCACACACATTCATACTCCGATGGATGCATCGGAGAGCAATTTGGGGTTAGTATCTTGCCCAAGGATATTTGGCATGCAGACTATGGGAAGCCAGGAATTGAACCACCAACCTTCCGATCAGTAGGTAACCTGCTCTACCACCTGAGTTACAGCCACCCAACAGCACAAACAAACTCTTGTTTGTGCCGTTGTTGGTCTGTCAGCCACGGAGAGGAGTGGAAGTTCTAACATACAAAGAGCTGATTTGAAAACGAATGTTAGAAACAATGAGCCCTAAGTCTCCACTGCAGTCACTGGCTGAGCTTTTCATGCTGTATATTTTGGATCTTTCAAGTTTTGTGGGGGGACTTTTGCTAATCTTTCCAGCCCGCCTGTCAACCAATCGTTCATTTCCAGCTACTTGCAGTTACAATCTAGGAGGACTGCAAGAAACGTGCACGCAGAGGGACGCATTTGCAGGACCATGAATTACACTTAAGCATGTACCAGTCCTACTTAACAGAACCTCCTACAGTTTCCTCTCATCTTTTGCCAACTGAATAAATTAAACGATAAGATAACTTTCCTTTGGTGAACGGCCAAAACCTCAAAACTCTGGTCTACATGGACTTGTTTTACATGCAAGGAAATTCCAGATTATGTTTTACAAATCTGTAAACTATATCTTTGCTTAAAAGCAGATACTGACCGAGGCATCAACGAGTGACCACATTTATTACAGTAACATTTTATCAAGCTACCAAATTATTGTCAACTTACCTTCTATTCACTTCTGAAAGCTTTATGTGCAACCGGAATTTGTTAAATAGGTTTATTGGTGTGCTGCATTAACATATCAACACCGTGTAAATGTACATAAGCCGTAACCATAAGCAACTAGCTTTAAGTAGATACTCTTCCTTCAAGAAAACGAAGCTTGAAAAATCAGGAAAGCGGTGAAGTAACTTGCCCAGAAAAAGCCATTACGTTGTACCTGTGTGGCGTCGTGGTGCGGTGTATAATGTCAGCACCCTCACGTTTAACGTTAGCTAGCTCTGTGGAGCTAATGCTAAGCTAAACCACGACAGCTTTTCTTGAAGCTAATGTCCAAACCTTTTAATGTTGCATTCAATCTTGAGGCCAAAACACACACACACTAACGCTGTGCAACAATACCGTTGCAAGATAAAGAGAAACTTTAGCTCCTCCGCTGCACAGAAAGCTTACCTGTAAAATCTTATTTCCGACCCTTTGACAAACTTATTGTTGCATCCTGTTGCCGCACATATAACGGGCATAGTGACTCTCTTTTTTTCTTCTTTTTGTCTAAACTATATGACAATACGAATTAAAAAACAAAACAACAGCAGTTTACAAACTTCCTTTCGCCGTCTTCTTCGGCCAAACTACTCGTATTTCTGCTTAAGCTTCCTGTTTCCCATTAGAAGAGTCTGCCCTCTGGCGGCGGTTCATGATATTCACATACATTTAAAACACTGGAAAACAGTCATGAACATGATTGATTTATGCACAATATGAATGGGATGGGAAACAAACTTTGACAGGCAGTCATTCGGCTCAAGTTACGTTGATATTCTAAATAAAATAAAATACAATAAAAATCGAAATCACACATGCATATATCACTCAGAAAAATAGTCACAGCTTGAAAAGTGCAAAAATATCTGTCTTAGATTGCAGACACAACGCAGGAGACTAACGGGACAAACATCAAAAACATTTTCTGTAGGTGCAGAAGTGAATCAATGAATTCACCACACACACTAGAACTGTTGACAGCGAGTGCAGAATATCCTTAACAACACATTTCCATTTGTTTTGCAATTTTTAATAACAGCCGTGCTTACAGACTAGCGGAACAAGCTGATGAATGACCTCTTATTCCAAAAGTCTGACCCATCCACTATGTGTCCTCCTCAGCCATGTTGGTTACCATGTTAACCAAAAAATTGAAATGACTTTGCCCTGCAATGACTTACGAGTGATATGGGTGTTTTTGATTACCAAATTGAACAAATAAGTGTTACTTATAAGTCAAAGTATAACAGTGGAATTGAGCTGAGCAGGCGCAGTGACTTTATTGGGCATGTTGTAACTCTGAACACTGTCTACATACGCTGTATACACTGTGCATACAGAAGGGCGACAATAAAGGGAAACTAGAATACAGGGCTATTTAAGTAGGGTTACAAAGCAAAAATCCCCCAAAGATGGGTGCTCATTTAAAAGTTCAGTGGACCAGAAATAAAGCCTGGTGTACTGAGATGGATGCTGAATACTTGATCACTTCAGCTAGGGGACTTGTGGGTTATTTTACTGGTGTGATATGACCTTCACAGTCCCAGCAGGTGGGGCCCATAGGCAATCACAAATAAAATGAGTATAGAAAACTGGTATAGAAAACATCGGGCATGGCTTTCACGCTCGTGTTCAGCCTTGTGTCCTATTACAGATTTATTATGGGAAAAATGGAGGGTCATGAGACTTTGTGTTGGATTATGGAAAAGAAAGTGTAATAAGAAAGGGAAAATAGAAGTATGTATAAAGTCTGTGATCCATTCAATTTCTGTAAAATGTACAGGAATAGACCCCATATTTTCTCAGAGTCTTACACATGTATAAGCAGGTACATACGGTATAAAGATGGACTATAAATTACAGCAGCAACCAATACAAACACCAGGTTCCCTCTACAAATTCATCTTCTTCTCTACCCTTCAGCTGCTCCCTTTAGAGGTCATCTGCCTCCATCTCACCCTCTAGCTATCCTCCTCTGTCACACCAACTTTCTGATGTCCTCTTTCACTAAATCCATGAATCTTCATTGTGGTTTTTTCTTTCAATTCTGCCCGGTAGCTTCATATTCAGCATCCTTTGTTCAACATTTCCACCATACCTCCTCTGATATATCAAAACCATCTCAGCCTCTCTAACTTTCTCTCCAAACTGCTCAACCTGAGCTGTCCCTCTCATTTCTAATCTCATCCATTCTGGTCACTCCCAGTGAAAATCTGAACATCTTCAGCTCGGCCTCCTGTCTTTTTGTGAGCACTACCATCTCCAAACCATACGTCATATCAGAGCTTATTACCATGTTATAAACCTCCCCGTTCACACTTGCTGCAGTCCTTCTGTTATTAGGTTCCCTGTAAATTTCTCACAGTTTGCAGCATCATCAACCAAGGCGCATCTTACATTATTACAATAATTTATCGGTGTCATATAGAGGGTCCAAATTAAACAATTTCATTTCATTTTAGTTGATTATGAAATCATGAATAAATTCCTAAAGCACAAAAAAATGAAAAAGGAAAAAGGGGAGACTGAATATTATTTAAGTATAATTTAAACGACTTTTTTTTCTGTATGTAAATAAATAAATAGGGCCTCAATTAAATGTATATATATTTTAAAAAGTCTGTGTTCTAAAAGGCTATAATTCTAAACAAGTGGGCCCTGTGGCCGATAAATGTGCTGCGGCTTTCCGCTCCTGCAAGACCAAATCCGGAATAGAGAAGCCCCCGGCCCCGGCCCCCTCTGCCTGATGAAACCTGCTTCCTGCTGCGACAGCCGCAGCCGGAGCTCCCCGGGGCCGCTGGATCACATGATAGAACGATGCTGGCTAGCGAGCTAACATGTTAGCTTATGTTGTTAAAGCCCTTGCCAGGAATCGCACACGGACGCAGTAGCCCAACTAACAAGCAGCCCCAAAGTCCTTAAGTCCTCGGTGAGTCTAAAAACGCAGCTCTGTGTCATTTCTGAACGTTTTTATTGACCCAGAGACGTTAACTTAGCCAAGCTAGCTAAGTTAAACTTGTTTATAAGAAGTTCGTTTGGTGTGCGGGGCTTCTCGGCTAACGTTAACGATACTGGCCTTGTGCGGCTCGACCAAGAAGCTAATCTCACCTAAACACCTGGTTGTTTTGCTTGAATAGCAGTGTTGATGGCATGTTTACCGTTTAACGTATGTCGATGTAAGCTGGCTGATGTTTACAAGCCAAACTTGAGGCTAGCTGTGTGCGTTTGTTTGTTACTACTTAAGTGGCATTAAGCTTAGTTAACTAACTAACTAACTAAGCTAATGTTAGCAGCAAATCTGCGGTCAAAACGGCCACATCACAGTATACCGGTACTGTCAAAACAATACTTGTCATACGTGTTAAGAGTTTTCGCTTGCGCTTTCAAGGGCTCCTACTATGGTTGCAAAGGGCGAAAAAACTAATGGTACTACTACTAAAGCTACTTTAGCTTGACGAGCCAGGCAGGCTGTTTACTCCCTCATATGTGCTTGTTTTCAGTGTGAAAACCCTTTGATGCACCTGCCCCACCCGTAGAGGTGGTTTCACTTGTTTTTCCTGACAAGTGCTGTGTGCAGAGGTGACATCTGTTGCACCTGCTATCTCGGCGGGGTGGATCATATCTTTATCATATCTTTATCATATCTTTATCACAAATTTATCATATCTTTTAGTTCGGTGACCTGACTTAATTCCCAACACGGCTCCACCAAAGATTACTCAGAAGAGAAGTATGGAGGCTAAAGAAGTGAAAACATCTGGGTGGATCTGCAAGTGAATACACTTCTTCTATTCTCCTTCCACCACATTGTGTGCGTGTGTTTGTCTGGGAACATTGATTGGTTGTGGAATCTGTGATCCCTGAAAGCACTGACTCTTTCCTTTCACACCAAGATGTTGCTGAGTGCAGTAATCCGTTTCTGCTTTACCGTAGAGAGTTGCATCCGTTGTTACTCTGAGAAAGCGATGTTTCCCAGTTGTAGTCATGCTGTCTTCGGACACTGGATTCGCACCTTCTCACGCCGTGTTTTCTCACATTCAGTCTTCCCCGCCACTCTGGCTGCTGACACGCGCAGTAATTTGAATCTTTCTCAGCAGCTTTGTTTGCATATTACTTACCAGTTCACAATCACTGAAGACTCAGAAAGCCCATAATGAACACGGACATTTTTATTAGGGGTTTTAAACTTAAATATGACCAAATGAACAATTTGTTTTCTAAATTTCTACTATTTAGTTATCTGACTGGCACATGCAAAAATACTAGTTGCTAAATAATCTCACAAGTTTTTTATAAAAGCCTAATTTTGACGCCCATCGATTTTATTTGGCCTCAAATTGTTTATTAAAGAGCAGACTGATGTTTGACTTGCTGGAGTGTAAATGGAGAACAGGTCCTTTCTCTTTTTTTTTCTCTGTATTTTATAATACTGACTCTAGATTGATCATCAACTATAAAAGATTATGATGACCAAACCAGGTACAAATCATTATAAGAACTGCATTTAAGTTATTATTGATGGGCGATTTTAGATTTGCATCAATTCTTAGTTTCTTTTGTGTTTGTTTGTTGGTGCTCTCATTTAATTTCCAACAGTCTGTGAAAACATGGTCAAAGGTGACTGACTGATAAGTTGCAGGGGACATTGGACTTTATCTGCGAGACGAGAGCGGGGATGACTTAAGGTCACATGCAGATAGGAATTGTTATAGCAAAAGACTGTTAATTCATGCAGGAGACCACGATGCCCTCGATCATCGTACATTTTAACTAGTAAATCAACTAAGCTTAGACTTGTATGACCAGAATAACACATCATAATCAACATATTCTGAATATCATTCGTTTCAAACCTCAAACCCCCAGGTTAGGCTTTTTTGTCCTTAATGAAATGATCCTGAATTGGATAAGTGGAAGAAAATATATGGATGAGTGATAATTCACTGTTATATGTTAGAAAATTTTTTTTTCTAATAAGCTGTGTGGCATTTTTGTGAGGAAGGTTTAGAGTGGTGACAGAGAGGACAAGTAGATGCTATGTTTTGACAGAACTGGAGAAAAATGGAGTAAGAACCTTGTAAAGATTGAAAATGGGTGGCTCTAATACTTGGAGAAAAAGAATCGAACACCACAACCCTGTGTGGATTTAAGAGCTGTGCAAATGACCAATAGTAACCTATGGTGTTCCCTCTTTCACCTCCCTCCCTCCTCCCCGTCTCTCTGTGTGTTTTCCCTCCTGTCTCCCATAGGGCATTGTAGAAAGGGACTTGTCTTCTTTCGTACTTGCCCTCTTCGAGATATCAAGTCATTAAACTTCTGCCCAACAAGTCACAGGGGTTTTGGCATCCTTTTAAGGATCATCAGGCGAGCTAGTCCTTAGCATCACCGCAGAGATATCAGCAGGCTGAGGTTGTGGACTGTAATGGGAAAGATGGATAGGCGATAAATAAGACACCAGATTCTGAGGTAAGGTCATTCCACCGCTGTGCCTGTCACAGTCGGTCTCGCAGTTCAATTCTAGCTGATAAGAGCTTTGAGTCAAAGTGTCGTTGACCTTGTTTTTCTTTACCATCAAACCAAAGCTGCATTTTCAGTGAGGAAATTGTTAAGTTCCAAAAAGTAAATGTTAGAAATTGCCAGCATGCTTTGAAAGGCAAACTTGATATTATTCATACATAGCCTCATTTTAGTGCCATTAGCCAACATGGTGTAACAATCACAAATGCTATCATGGAAATGTTACCAAAGCCTCTTTATGCCAACAGAAGTTTTGTGTTCATTATCGTTTAGCTTAACTGTTAGGAACAATAAGATTTTACTGGTTTCTTTGGGTATGTAAAAGCTTATCAGTGAGACTAGGAACATTACTGCCATAGTAGCTGTGTTCTTTGTTTCATTTTATTACCGGCTTTCCCTTTAATTTTTGAACTGGCATAACCCCAGCAGAGTTATGTAATTTCAGTCACATATATTCACAGTTTCATTCTCTTTTCTCTGTCTTTCTTTATCTTGTTGGAAACATGGGGAACTTTAAAATGCACAGAAAGGCTTTATGATACTTGTATGGAAAAGTACTACTGTTACACTGATAAGTACGGATGTTACTACATAGTTATACCAACTAGAACACCTACCTGTATGTGGGGTTTTTTTATGTTATGAAATCTTGCAGGAGTGGTTGCCGAGTCCTTATCACCATTTATGAAGCAGGTGCTTTGCAGAGTAACCAGTTTTTGAGGTTGCAATGCCACAGAAAGGACCTGCACCAATTGGCATACCATGAGTTTCCATAAATTTGATGCCTATGTCTTTTATGCTCATCACTTTCTGGCTATAGTAGACCTTTACAGTCTTTATTCCAGTCACTGAGCATATTACATCAAATAAAGTCGTTTAAGTTGTCGAGTAATTCATTGTTTACTAATTGGTTAGTTTATGCACTACATTTGTGTTGGGGGGGTAGACTAAATATCAGAAGCATCCCTAAATGTAAGGCAGTAAAGTTCAAATTGTCATCAGCTACAGCCTCTGAAGTGAACCAAGAGTGACCGTAGTTGCTTTAAAAACATTTCCAGAAAAGGATTATAATAATTTTTTTAATTGTAGGTTTGAATAATGAACTGCATTAGATGTGCAGACAGAATACAGTTCTCTATCATGCCGTGTGACAAAGATGTCAGAAAGTTTGAACATTATCGTTTTTATTTGTCACAAAAATAACTCGGCCCTCATTTCCAAACTTGCTTGTTTCTTGTAGGCTGGTTAAGAACAGCCAAATAGCCTCCTGCTGATTCAGTTTCCTGAAATGTATCCATATGTGGCACATGACATGCTTTCATTTCTGCTTTTACATCCAGTTGGCTTTGCTGTATGCACATCTTTATAGCCAGGCTCCGAGTGGCCAGAACTACAAGCCTTGATCTATTTTAATTCTTTCTAAGAACTGTGTTATGCTGCGTAACAGCATAATAATCCACTTGTCATCGATATCTTCAAACCACATCCTTATTTTCTTAATTACACACCCAACCAAGAGGTTTCAAGAGAACTAAGTGTGTTTCTCACACTTGACTGTTTTGTAACTCTGTGGCATAGCTCTACCAGAGTCACCCACACTTGAGTATGTCTCAGGTGGTTGCTAACATGTTGTCTGTGAAACTCTCTTTTTAGAAATGCTTTGTAGCCACAACAGCTGACTACATGGGTTGTGCAGACTGTATATTTAAAGAAGACAATACATTTCCTGAAATTAAAGTCTGTCATCAGAACAGACTAAACTGTCTTTTTTTTGCTTTTAACCTGCATTGAGACCCTTAAGCTGTCTTTGTCAGTCCAAGGGGGATCTTACCCATATTTACGGGTAGGATCCAAGGAAAAACTTTGCTTCAGAGCATTTTGTAGTGATAGTAACTTTTAGCATAATGTCCTGTTGTTTTCATTTCGCAGGTACGTGTTGATTTCGTAATGACAAGCTGCTGTGCAGAAGATGTCCACGCTGTCTGTGACTGATATCCCAGATGTTGGTCATGGTAAGAGGAACGATCTCTGTCAGTCCAAAGTGAGAGATTTACCTGAGCAGGAGCCAATTCTTCCAATACGTGTCATTGTTAGATTATGCCATGAAGTATATGAAGTACTTGCTTTACATTCCAAGAGTGGGTATAAAAGATGTTTTTTATATTGTATTATCTTTTTATTTTAGTGGGGAGAGAGCCCTAAAAGAAATATCCTACTTTATAATAAATGCAGTTTGTGCATTTCTCAACAAATAATACTAAAATAATTTAGTGAAATAATAAGTAATTTATCTATTTATGTGGCTTATCTTTTATTTTAACTAGTCTTATTTAAGCTTACTATGGAAGTTTTTGCTGCATACCTCAGCCATTTACAGCCTTTCCCTGCTCTCACCTCATACACATGTGTGTCACATATGGAGATGAGCTGCCAAAAGACAGGTGATGTGTAATTAAGTTATTTTAATTGCAATAAAAACTTCCAAGCTAGTGTTAGATCAAAAATAACTCGAGTGACAGCGAGAAAGGGGCAGAGACACATTGATTTCAGAACTTTTTAGTTGTGACATCTCAGACACACCCAGAGTTTGCAGTTCAAGTGAAAAGCTTTTGGCTTAGGAAGTGCTGTTAGCTTCCTTTATCCTCTCCCGTAGCAAATGGTCCAACATGCCCTTTTAAACGCAGCACAGAATACATTGGCCCTTTCTCACCAGCTCATAATTTACCGTTGAATCTGTGATTGCTGCATCATGTTGTATATGTTTTTGTGAACATGGCTGTTTATGTCAGACAACTGTCAAAATAAAGATAAAGATGAGTGGAACGGCCTTGGACGATGATTATTGTTTTCGCTGTGTTTGTCTCGTCTCTCTCAGATGAGAGTAAGGTGTTTGATGGGGCCTCTGAGCTGCAGCTGGACTGCATGGTTGAGGAAAGCAGTGGAAGTACCACAATGAAGCATGATGGCCTGCTGTCACTGACTGACCTCTCCCACCCAGACGATTTCCCCGTCCCCCCTCATAATGGCCCCTCGCTGGCTGAGATGAGCAGCCCTCTGCCAGTAGAACCAAATGACATTAAGCTGGATCCAGCTGCAGGTGACACATCTGCAAGCACAGGTGCATGTTTTAAAAGTTTGTTTCAGCAAACCTGCATTAAATACATTGTTTTTAAATGAAAACAATGCTCTTCTGTGAGTTGGTTATTAAGAATTGGAGGGTAGGAAAACAGTGTCTTTGTATTTGTCACTATTGTAAATAGTTGAGTGGAAAACAGGACCTAGTTGTTAAATACAAAAATTAGAAAAAGGCATGACTAAACTTGCCCATCTCAGTTATGGCTGTTTGTACTGCAAGTGGAGTGACAACTTCCACAGACCAGTATAACCAGTATTATTTCCTTCTGATCTCTTGATGTTAGACATGCTTATTCTATAGTTTGACCTTTATGATGAGTCAGTAACGTTGAGTGTGTTTATTCTGTTCTATTTTGGTTTAGATACAAGACCTAGAAGTAACCCTTGTTTCTTGAAAGGAGCATACATAACAGACTGCTTCTGAGAAACTATCTTAACTAAACCCAGATCATTTTCTTGAGTTCACATTGGTGTCATATCTCTTTCATTTGTGTGTAGATGGTCAGCCAGTGAAAAGAAAGAAGGGGCCTGCTCCAAAGATGCTGGGCAACGAGGTGTGCAGTGTCTGTGGCGACAAGGCCTCTGGTTTCCACTACAACGTGTTGAGCTGTGAGGGCTGCAAGGGCTTCTTTCGGCGCAGCGTCATTAAAAGTGCCCAGTACTCCTGCAAAAACAATGGTCGTTGCGAAATGGACATGTACATGCGCCGCAAGTGTCAGCAGTGCCGCCTGCGCAAGTGTCGGGAGGCGGGGATGCTGGAGCAGTGTGAGTGTCTGTACGCCAAATGAATCAGAGATGAAGAAAACTTGCAAACCCACATGCAATGTTGGCATGTGGGTTTCTAGCCAGAGTGCAAGTCGTGACAATGAAAAGAAACTCTTTAATTAGCTTGAGCTTTAGGATGTGCATCCTCTTTTGACCTGTAGGTGTGCTTTCTGAGGAGCAAATTAGACTGAAAAAGCTGAAGAAGCAGCAGGAGGAGGAAACGGCCCGCACGTCCACGGTGGTCACACCCACCCCTCCTCAGGAAGCAGCCACACTGGATCCACAGCAGCAGGAGATGATTCAGAAGCTGGTGGCTATGCAGAAGCAATGCAACAAGAGGTCTTTCCTTGACCGACCAAAAGTGACGGTAAGTGCTTCAGAGGGGAGTTGGAGCTGAAATGGCAGCAGCTATAGAGACAGTGTCTCAAATGCTGAGGCGGGTTTGTCTCAGAGTCAGATTTATCTCACTACTGTATATTTACTGTTAATGTATTCCAGCCTTGGCCACAGAGTCAGGATTTGCAGAATCGAGAAGTGCGGCAGCAGCGGTTCGCTCACTTCACTGAGCTGGCAATCATGTCAGTCCAAGAGATTGTGGATTTTGCTAAGCAGCTTCCTGGTTTCCTTGAGCTCACAAGAGAAGACCAGATTGCTCTACTGAAGACATCTACTATTGAGGTCTGTTGCTAGAAATGTGACTTTTGTTAAATTGTACCCATTACACTAACTAGAGGGGGGGGAATGGTTTCTATCTTTTACTGGCCCTTTTATGAAAAGATTTAAGATGCCTCATTATGAGCCCATTTTCTTTGGATTGGCTGTCCATTGCTTGATTTTTAACTCGGCCCCTCTAAGAATAGCTACCTTGTTGTCTTGCCTCTGTGAATAATCCACAACCAAACTCTAAACATACTAAAAATACTTTAGCATTTTCATTTTATTTTGGCAAGTACTCTGTGATTCAGAGGTGGGAGTAAACACAAGTGCAAGTCTCAAATTTTAACTGTTAAGTATCAAGCAAGCAAACTCCAAGTTACTCCAGTGAGAATCAAACGCGTCAGAAAAAAATTCTGCTGATCTTTCGGTTTAGCTGTTTTCAGTGTTACTAGAAATTGTTGCAGCCGACGGTCTTATAAGCCTTCTGATCTAGTATTTGTTTTTCTGTGGCAGTAACAAACCCTCAACAGAGCCCAGTGCTCGGAAATAGTAATATGATCAGTATATTTCTGAAAGGAAAGCTCTGTAGTGAAAACAATTAATAGTATCCAAGGATGACTACAGTATACTTTAACATTGCTTATGATGAGCAAACCCAAAATACTTAACAAAGGAAATTTAGTTTAGAAAGAAGAGCAAATAATGACTCATAAGATACATATTCTGAGCAAATTTGCTTCTGCTTTTGATTAATAACTGTGAATCTGTAGTGTACAAACTGACTGTTACATTTTCATTGTAACAAATAGTTTGTGTTCCCTTTTGAGTAAGTACAAAAGTTAAAGGCTGGTGTAGTTGAAAGACAAAAAAATATGGGTTTTTTTTGTCTTTCTCAGATTATGCTGCTTGAGACGTCTCGGCGATACAATCCTGCCATTGACAGCATTACATTTCTGAAGGACTTCAGTTACAATAAGGAGGATTTCGCCAAAGCAGGTTCATTTGTTCATTTCTACCTACCAAATAATTGTTTTTATTACTTAACCACAGTGTGTGCATTTCATCTGTCAGAATCAAAATGTTTTTATGATGACAAAAATTTAAGTGCAGTACTTATAGTGTTAAAAAGGAGAAATAATATATACAAAATTCAGCACATGTACGCCAGTCCCTGCATTCACCTTATTGCACCAGTCCCATCAGTAATGATTAAAAACTCTGCTTTAATTGCATCTAATGCTTTAATGGTTGTATCGTGTGCCTTCTAGCAGAAAGTCAAAGATTACAGAGATGTATAGAAAATATGTTTTCATATGTTCCCTTACTGTGAAAATGCTCAAATCCACAGCGTGCAGCTGCAGTGCGTTTCTATTTGTAACATGACATTTCATTTCCTCCCTCCTCTCTCCACTCTTACCTCCTCAGGGCTTCAGTTTGAGTTCATCAACCCCATCTTTGAGTTTTCAAAAGGAATGAATGACCTGCACCTGGACGAGGCCGAATATGCTCTGCTCATTGCTATCAACATCTTTTCTGCGGGTCAGAATTTATAAGCTACACACCCTTCTCATAGTGAAAATGCTTTGAGAACTAATCCTTCCCTTTTTAGTTCTTTGGGAGAAATGAACTGGTTGCATTTGCAGATTGAGCATTTTTCCCCTCAGAAGGCTTTCTTTGCATTTTACCAAAATAGATCTTTTTTTTTTTTTTCTCCATAAACAAACAGGAGAGATTAATGTGTGTGTGTGTGTGTGTGTGTGTGTGTATTTGCTTTCAGATCGGCCAAATGTGCAAGATCATGATCTGGTGGAGCGGCTGCAACAGCCCTATGTGGATGCACTGCGCTCTTATATCATGATTAAGAGACCAAATGTAAGCACCAGATATATCTGTAGCTTTTTCTTTTGTTACAGACTGAACGTCAGTATAATCAGGCTGTCATCATCACAACAAGCACATTAGGTCATGACTAAGGTCATATTGTATTGTTGAGACTTGTAGGGGGTTTGAACTGTTAGAAGAGCAGTTGTGTGCTAGATAAAGCTGAGTGGTGAAAGGAATCAAATGTAGACCACATATTGTTATCTAAAAACAGCAACAATTATACATTATCAGCTGAGTTGATAATAGGTATTTGTGTGTTTTCACACACATATTGTGAAGTGATTGTGTTTGAAAGGCGCTTTGGAAACTATTCATTTATTTTTAAATGAACTTCCTTAGGATCACTTGATGTTCCCCCGCATGCTGATGAAGCTGGTGAGCCTTCGTACACTAAGCAGCGTCCACTCGGAGCAGGTTTTTGCCCTTCGCCTCCAGGACAAGAAGCTTCCCCCACTACTATCTGAAATCTGGGACGTCAATGAGTGACTGCAAACCTGATGTCACACTCCGTGGCTTTGTTAAGCCTGAGACAGACATTGCATCCAGCAAGATCACTGACTCCTTTCTGACGATCTTGTCAAGGACTGGTTGTTTTCTTTTTCATGGGGAAGGGAGAGCAACGCTGCCCTTTGCTCTCAGACTGCTATATGGCTTTGTGTTCCTAAGAGGAACATGAACGCCTACTTTTCTTTGAACCTTGCTTTTTTTTTTTTTTTTTTTCTTCCATGTAGATACTGACGTGATTGTGGTTAAATACCAGCATTCGGCTCTTTAGCCAGTTATCTCTGATTTAATATTTGTTGAACGTTTTGTCAATCTCTAGTGCGGTTTTTATCCTTTTCCTCTAACAATAATAATCAACAGGAACTGAGCAGGTCTTGGCTGTGGCTGTTTGAAACGTCAGGATTACAGTCACACATTCAGTTAAAATGGTGATATTTGCATTTGTGCAATAGAACGGGGAAAAGATGGGCATAATCAGACCCATGACAGCTTTTCACTTTATTGACATTAGGTTAAAATATAGGCCATTTGGTTGATACGTAATATGCATTTTAATATGGCAGCAAATAGATTTTTGTTCCCTTTGGAGTAAGTACAAAAGTTAAAGGCTGGTGTAGTTGCTCAGGTAATGTGAAGTAGACCTCTGAGAACTGGAGGCTTCTTTAATATCTATTAGTTTAATAGATTTACTTTAGTTTTTCCAGATGAATAAGGGACCTTTTTGGTCGTTTGTAGAAGCCCATTACAGTTAGTGTAAATTGTATATTTGTTTACATTAAAAATAAAAAATGCAAAGCTTATCCTCAAGATTGTACAATCACATGCTAACGCACAAGAAAGTACAACTCTGCAGGTGACTAGTAGGCTGGGCCCTTCACAGGAAATGGTGCGTTTTGTTTTGTTTTATCACTCAGTGCAATGGTACCCTGAAATACAGGCGGTATTGTCTTTAAGATGTAAGGAAAGATGAAATTTCAGTTTGGCAAAGTCAATCTACCATGTCTCTGAGCCTTTTTTTGTTTTCCCCAATGAGAAAGCCCCTTTTCTGTCAAAGTTGCATTCACAAATAAATGAAAAGTATTGGCTTGATTAACACCATCTTTGTAACTGTGTAAGTGAAATGTACTTTTGTGATTTCGCTCTAGCATTTAAAAGTGTGTCAAATGTTTGAGCAGAAAAGGAGACGTTTTGTGACATTTTATTTTTGATAATCTACTATGTAACTAATACGGAGGACAATAAATGTCAAGCTGAATTTCTAGTTAGAAAGCTAACTTGATCTAAAGGTCTGTAATAGTGTGAGTATCTTCCTTGAATGGGTACTCAACATCAACAGCTTTAACCGGTCAGATTTTGGGAAACCTCACTAAAAACATGTACCAAAATCTTTATTAACAGGGAGCAGGAATCAACAGGAAAGAACTACTTTACTAGAGATATATATGTTTTTCTTATTGCTGTGTTTTCCATGCCTTGTCCTGTGCGGTGTAACACTGAAATGCTGCATAATGGATGATAAAGGACTGCCAATAATTGTGAAGTCTGTTTTCTCTTCCTATGTTGAGTGAAGACGGCTGAAAATTGGGACAGTTTAATGGCTTTGCAGTCTGTTTTACAGTAATTTAATTACCTCTGTAGCCATTACAAGATGTCAAGGTTGGATTTCTCAATAACTGTAGATGTAAAATGCAGTTTGCTCTGCCCTAACAAACAACTTCTATTATTTCAGCCGGGAGGTCGTCCAGAATCATGTTTTTGGGGACCTTTTAGCTAATAAATTCCATCAGACTGCTAACGTGCTGGTTAAATGGGACATTATCTACACCTGCTACACAAATGTCACACAGGCACAAGTAGACTCTTCAAAATTCACTTTATTGCACATTAGATTTTTGTCCAAAAGCACTTGCTGGTGGACTTGATGTTTAATTATTTGAATTTTTGGTTGTTAAGCTTGGATTGTGTAACCAAACTGACCCCCTTTTTTTTTTTTTATAAACTTTATCGCCATATTGACCAACATGTCTGTATTGTATAATATTAGCTTAAACTGATTATCTCTCCCATGTTCAGCTCATGCTTTTAATAAAATTGGCTTTGTTTATTAAAGTGTTCCTGTGAACCACCATGCACGGCATCGGGAACCCCGAAACTGACAATATTATTTTCCACTTTATTTTTAATTTTATTTTTTTTGCTTTCCTGCCTGTGAGATGTAAGGATGTCTTGTGTGAAAATGATATATTGATATACAAAATTAATGACAACTCTAGTGGTTTAAAAAAAATAGTGATGACAATAATTAATTGGTGAATTAACTCCCTAGTTTGTATTTGCCTTTGACATCGTCTATGATGTGGCCTCTATGACAACTTGACTTTTATGTTTCACCATGCGGATTAAATGATCTAATGATACAATCCTTTAGCCTGGTTCATGCATCTTTGACCAAGCTGGATGAAAACTGATTTTAAAATGTCTCACACAGCCTAACATTAAGAAAATGTGTAAAATGATAAAAACAGTAAACGTTACTTAATGGTTGGCTGAATAAATGCAAATGCTTGTCCAGCCACATTCCTTACAGTGGGGTGCTCTTAAGATGTTAGAATAGCTGTGGAAAACCTAGTGACCAGATTTTCTTACTTAGTAGTTGCTTGTGGGAAACGTCTAACAAAAGACCATCCATAAGGGTTTGTTCCTGCCAGAAGAAGAATGGAACAGCAGCTAACATCAGGAAGCAAACTTTAGCTATGACAATTTTTTTTTCATTCTGTAGGCACAGAAAAGATGGTGGTGTCCTGGCATTTTTGACCATGTACTATGTCAATCCTTAAAATTTAGTTATAGATTTGGATTTTGTTGATATCCATATAATCAATCTCTGATATAGTGTTTTATTTATTAAAAAATAATGAGCAGGTTAAGACAAGAACGGATGCAGGAGCGTGTAACCAAACCGGTGAAATGCTTATGCAAAACTTTCCTTTAGGTCCCTTTTTAACAAAATGTGAATTTTTGTATTTTGGGTTTTGGTTTGATGCTTGCAGGACCTAAAAATAGCTTCTGTAATATTACTATTAATTTACCACCTTATCCCTTGGTTGTATACCATTTCGATTCACAGAGGGAACATGATTAACTTCATTATTATTTTCTAGTGTGCGTACTGTAATCAAAGAGCAATAGCTATTTTTGTGTATATGTATATTGTGGTAATGCTGCCGATATCTCAGGTTCTTAGCTCATCCACACATTTGCTGTTTTACAAGGAATAACCTGCTAATTGTAATGGATTGAGAGGTGGATGAGACTCGTTCAGTGCAGTTCTGGTTTGTCTTCAGCAGATCTTCAAGCCTTTTTATGTTGCTGACCTCATGGCTTTTTTCTCTCTGAATGTACCCAGCCATTAATTTGGTTAATGCTATCTTTGATAGAGATGTTCAACATGTACCGTTTCATTTTCATTCTCAGCAACACATGCTGAGTGTTCAAAGCCAGAGCTTTGAAATGCAAATTCCACTTTTTGAATGATCTGGAGACATTTTAATTGCCCCGGGTTACTGACAGATTATTCAACACTACTGTCAGCATGAAGTACTCTGTCATCAGGTTGGCTGATTGAAGAAACTTTTGGGGGTATATAGCACATATTTCACTTACAAAAACCCCCCAACTAAATTTCTTTATCATTGCGTTAAACCAAGTAGCCTACTAAAATTCATACAGTTAAAATTTATTTGGATTGTTTTTAATCACTTTTTGTTAGCTTTTTGGTCATTTTAACTTTAGTTAATTATAAATAATGTAAGGGTGGTAGGCTTATCAAAAACTAAATACGGGGACCCAAATGGCTCCCGGCGTCCCTGCTGCGCGATAAAACGCAGGAAAATGGTACAAATAGATTTTTAGAGTGAACCAATGGTGACGATCCCCAGTTGGGAGCATTAGGTGGGTTTTGTCGCTTCCGTTAGGTCGGCCTCTCAGTATGCGGAACTCCCTGCAGGCTTCTAGTGCTGCTGATGATGATGGGGAGGAGGAGGAGGAGGAGGAGGAGGAGGATGTTGTGAAGGCAGGTTGTAACTGACCGAGCCACACGTTTCACTGAGCAGGCAGGCGGACACATATTTCGCATAATTTATTATGTTCCGGGACACTCAAACGGAGTGGCTAACCTTTTCAGCGGTTGTCCGCGCTCGATGTTTTCAATGATAAAAGAAGGACTGAATTCTGACAAACATCGCTGCCTCTCCGCCGTGACCGAGGAGAGCGCCCACCATTCAGGCCGTCATCGGCAGCTGGCTGGCTTGGCAGCGAGCATTAGCGGCTAACCGGCTAACGTAGGTAAGGTTATTCCCATTAACGCCTGTCCTCTGTGAACGCATTCAGCGCATATGTGTCGTGTGTTCTCAACTGTGTCATTGCGTTTGTTACGTTTGACAGGTGTAATGTGTGTGAGACTAACGTACTGGTGGTAGCTAGGCAGCTCGCAAGCTAGCTTGCTAGCTAATCCACTCGTGACGTAGGAAAGCATACGGCTAGCAGAGGAGGGGTGAGAAGATGCTTCCTTGGCGTTAATGTTTAGGACGAATCAAAGCCAGACAGCCTGTTTGAAATATTTATCCATATATATAATATAAAAAAAAATGACAGCACTACCACCGTGCACCAAGGACGGTTGTATCTGAGCTGGGAGGCGCTGACATTGCCTTATCACATTTCTTCTAAGTGCTGTTTGTTAATGTTACCTTCCTCTTGGCATACGTCCTCACCATGGCTAATCTCAACTTGTTCCAGTAAAATTTAGACTACACACCCAGACAGGCTAGTCATGCGGGATTTGTGCATGTCAATGTGGTTAGGGTTAGGGTTCGCAACCCGTGACGGTTTTCTGTTGAAATAGTGTGCCATTGTGAAGTCCGTCATCACGCCTGAAGCATTGCTTAACAGTTGGATAATTTGACACAATGTTCACATTAGCTTGCGACATAAACGTTGGGCACTAACGTTAACGTGTGAAAACATTAGCACGGTTTCGTCATCGAAGAAAGAGAAAGTATTTTTTTTTCATGTGGATACTTAGTATGTTAATATGTACAGAAATTTAAGATATACGTCAACATATTTTAATAAAGATGATTTGAGGGTGACTGGAACATAATGTTCAATGGATAACTATACACGGTCTTTTTTATTTGCTGTCATGCATGTCTTTATTGATATGACGACATTTAGGTGAATGAGATAATAAACCCAGGCTTTATGTAGATTTCACCGTTAAAATAGCTATCATATTAAACCAAAATTTTAAGGACACGTGATTATTTTGTGCTTTTGCAATACAATCAGTGAACGTGTGTTAATATGATGTTTCTGGTTATGTCAACATTTCAGCGTTTGGGCGAATGACAGTGTGGTAAAAGGCATTGCAAATGAAGGACATTGTGGTCCCACAGGCAGGCCAGTATTTCTTGCTGGTGACAGGTATGGATTGGCTCAGGGAATCAGGCACCTTCCGTCTGTCTTTGAGGTGCTGAGGTGAACGGCAAAAAGATCCCCGAAGTCTCCTGTCAGCATTGGGCATATTTGTTTTGGGTGGGTTTATAAACCTTCAGGAATAAAGTTTTAACATAACTGAATAGCTAGCCTTCATTCTTAATAATGACAAGATTATTTGCATGTGAAATTGTGTTAAAGTGTGAGTTAAACAGTGCAATCAATGTCCATACACTAGATCCAATCAATAAGTGGTTGTCTTTTCCATTTACCAGAACTTTATCAGAGAAAGGAGTGTGTCCCAGTCACATGTAATTCACCCAATGCATTACAGACTAGCTACAGATCTTTGACTATATCCTCTTGATTGATGATGGGGTAAAATTTGATTTGAATCTCAAAGCCTCTGGGGAAAAATGTAAAAATAGGCCAATCACAAATGGTTTCTGAGGACAAATATAATTTATTATACACTGGAGCTTTTAGGCTGGGGGGTTATCTGGGTGATAACGAAATTAAGCTTTGGTTATAAGATATTGTGAAACAAACATATTGGTATGTAACTTGTTGTTAAATCAAAACAAGGCATGAGTGTCCTTGTTTTTTTTTTATTTAATGCACATTGAACTCAGCGTTGCCATTTTATCAAAAAAAAAAAAAAGGTACCTGGAACCTCATTCAAATGAAGCCAGTCTTCGTCACACCTTGCAATGCAAATTATTAGCACATAGTTAGTTTCCTACAGTCAAACAGATAACTGAACACCATAAACGTGTTGGTTATTTCATTTTGTGACCACAATTTCAAGATGTAGAAACATGGCCAGTCACCAAGCATATATTACGATCTTCTATAAATCATTTTAAAGTTGCAGCACTCGTTCCTTGTAGGTTATGAGCGGCAGGGGACCAAAATATATCAATACTGGTCCAGTTGTTAAACACTGTACACTGTATTGGTTCAATAAAATGATAATTTAAAAGTGATAACTCATTGAATAATAATAATGGATTGGATTTATATAGCGTTTTTCAAGGCACCCAAAGCGCTTTACAATGCCACTATTGTACTCTCGCATTCATACACTGGTGGAGGCAAGCTATGGTTGTAGCCACAGCTGCCCTGGGGCAGACTGACAGAAACGAGGCTGCCATATCGCGCCATCGGCCCCTCTGGCCAACACCAGTAGGCGGTAGGGTAAAGTGCCTTGCCCAAGGACACAACGACCAGGACAGAGAGCCCGGGGATCGAACCGGCGACCTTCCGGTTACAGATGCGCCTCCTAAGAATAATACTTTCTTAATCTACACATTATCCCTTACTTGTTTATGCGGCCTTGCTGACCTGATCGATTTCAGTAGCATTCTCTGTTTGTACTTACTGCTGTTTACTGTGACTGGCAGTAAATGTTAACCATGTTGGAGGCCCATGAATCATATCTGTCTCCTCTCCATGCTTACATAACAAGTGACTGCTTGCCTGCAGACCACTCTGAAGAGATTCATCTGTTGTGTTAATGTACATCATTATCTAGCCTTTGAAGATTGTTGTAATGTTGTGACAATTCTTTATTCCCGGTTTTTAGAGATAGGAAAAGGGGATCAGTACCACACTCGGTAATTAAAGACAATCAGCGAAGTGGCACAGTCCTGCCATCCTTATCTAAAAATAATGTTGTGAGCCAGTATCTCTGTGCTGGATGAGTCTGCCTGCAGCGCTACTGCTTCATAAAACAGCCATTTTGGCTTTGTACCAGGAAGCTTTCAGGCTGCCAGACCTGTGCATAGGTTCATTTTCCTGATGGTTTCATGAGATAATTGTTACATTGTATTCTCTATAGGCCTGTTGAATTGTCCATTTTGTAGTTTTTCTTTGCTGTGACAAGGTTTATGCTGTTGCCGCTATCCAACCTTGTAGAAGTTGTTCCATGTATTTTATTTATCTTTTAAAGCTTGAGCTGAAAAGTTTATTTT
>NW_005187757.1:211818-221262 GCF_000239375.1 Pundamilia nyererei | reverse complement strand
TTTCCTTCTTGTACATCAGTGTGCAAAAGTCAGTAAAAAGCTGCCAGACTTTTAGGGTATTTGAATAACTTTACCAAGTGTGATGAGTGTGAACATTAAGCTGACTTCCTAAGATGTGTCATCCCACTTGGCAGGCCTGTTTGAACTGCATCTTTGTGTGGCTCCTCACATCAGATACTCTTGGATTTAACAGTGTGGTGAAAGTTCACATTAAACACTGTCAAGCTTCCCAAAACCATAAGAAGGTATTATGTATCTGTGGTAGCTTAAGAATCAGTGTTTTAATACTGCAGTTTCAGTGAAATGTGTTAAACATTCACTCAGTTCCAAATTGACGTAAAATAAAAATATAAAAATAAAAACATTAGAACATTTTAGCATGCATCAAGAATACTTTAATTCTAATGGTTCATGTCCCTCTGTGAGCAGCTTCTCTGCTCAGAAGTGGAGCTATTAGACATAATTACACCTATAATGCGTTTGAAGCCTTCTGTAATAATGTCTGCTGGACACAGCTGTGTCACGCACTGGTAGTTCTGTGGCTGAGGGGGTTAATGACCACCTTTGTCAGAATGTGTGACTATCGTGTCCCACTCATGATTTACATGCAGTCCATTTGTCTGCCCTGTTATCGTTGTGTGTCTGTTCTGTTTCTACCACACAAGCGCACATATCGAAACACGATATTCATATCAGGATTTATTTATATTTGGTGCAGATTCATTTTAAGCATTCTGTGTGGTGTCACTTCACTGAAGGTCGCTGCAGTTTTAATGTTCATAGAGCGAAACCTTTTTTTCTAGTGTAATAGATGTAGTTTCTGACAGCTCTTTCTAATATTGTGTTGAGCATGAAAACAGAACTGGAAGTGTAAATGAGTCTTTAGGGGGACTGCGGGTTTCCTGTTTGAAGAAAGAGTCAAATTAGGTCAGAAGTGTTTTCTACAGTTAAAGCTACTGAGTCTATAACATGTAACTAGTCCAAACGACATGGGAAAAGAACAAAGCAACACGGGTTCTGTCAGACATAGGATATACTGCTTCTCATATGTCTGTGTGATGGAGTAGATGCGGTCATGTTGTTTAATTCAAAAGCAACTCCTGGAACTGCAGTGAAATTGGCATATTTTCATAGATGTGCGCAAGTTTTGCTGCTTGTTAGACTTCAGTAATTCATCCTTCAGTCCTTATGAATCAGGTCTTCTTTTTTTTTTTATTTAATGTGAAGTTTGAATCTTTTTTGCAGTAATTGCACTGATAGAGGTGTTGTCATTGTAAGATTATCTTAAGCTTGTAGAAAAGAATCCTGGTCTTAGCTTTTCAGTGGGAATGCATCAATGATGCAGTATGAACCACTGACTAAATTAAAGCTCCTTCAGCTTATCAGTTGTTGGATAACAGCCTTTAAGTGACAGTGAGAAACTGCTCTGGGTCCTGAGTGTTTGTGTTTCAGGGTGGGGTTTCAGTAGCATGGCCTCCTGTAGTATTTGTTAGTTTTAGAGTAAACGCTGTTTGGCATCGCATGATAGCTCAAGTAGATCACGTTACGGTGGTTTTGTTTTGTGCAATTAGCTGATGTGAACATTAGCAGTTATGGTGTTTTCCTCTGAGGTGTTTTAAGCTTCAGATTTTGCTGCTTATTCCAGAAAAACAAAAAGCAGAGCAGTAATTCTGTAATGTTTGATGGTTTTGGGAGGAAAGAGAGATACTTCAGACTGTAGTTTTACTGCAGCCACATTATAGTCTTTGAATTGAATGTCAGCATGTTGGTTTTGCTCTGATTATATTCACACTGAAAAGTTACAAGTTGAAAAGTTGAGCATGGGACTGAAATTGTCAATTTGTGTCTTGTGGTTTTAAGGGGATCTCACTGCTGTTCTTTTCTTTCTTGTGGGCTTCCAGTTCATTGGTTACACCTGCAAGTGCTTCCCATGAGGGTTGTCCTGATTGTGTCATAACTACTAACATGTTTGGCAGTGCTGTTATTTGTTTAACTAGTACATGCCCATGCTACAGTATAGTTTGACCAGTTTGTGGTGTTGGTTGTAAAATTCAAATGATTGTAAAATGATGGTTATAACAAGTTAGATAAATATGTGTTCATTGCTTGGTGGTTGCAAGGCAACATGATGGCGTTATACTGTATGATGCATAAGCGAAGTGAATATAAATTAATGTTACTGTTGTGAAACACAAATGATTCAGTGCTTTTGCAAGGCATTTTAAAAAAGGTTATCTGAGCTTGTCGTTAGGTGATTGCAAGGCGATGTGATGACATCATCATGATAACTATTGATAAGAGCTGTCAGGGGCCTGAGATGTAGCTGTGTGCCAAGGCTGGTTGCTGAACTCCTGATCCTAATGTAGGAGGATTTGTGAGACAAAGAAATAAATACACAGATTTTGTAAGTTATAGAACATGAGTGAGTTCCTCTAAAAAGCAGATCATATAGCTGCATAAATTATTGCTGAAAATAGCATGAAATGCCATGGCTGTGGGGATGTTAAATTGTTTTTCAGAAAAGTCTTAAGAGTTGAGCTTAACATAATCCTGGCCCAGACTTGTTTTTTTTGTATTTAGTGGCCAGTGCTTTGTCATTACTTTACAAGAGGAGATCCAGAGCTTGTGCACCTGTTTGTAAAGCTGCTCATGTTAAATTTATTCTCACAAAAGCAACTCAACTAATATATTGAGATGGTGTTGTTATTGTGTCAGGGAATGCCCGCTAAACTGTAGTCATGCACTGTATGTTGCCTTAATATGAATGTTAAGTTGTCTGTTGGCACGATAAGGGAACTAGACTGGAGCTACAAGTGGCTTCCTGGTGTTTAATAGCCATCTGTAGAGGTGCTGGTTTAGTTTGCTGGACAAAGTCCAAGCTGTGAAGTGTGCTCATTCCACCAAGGCCCCTAAGCTGCTTACTTACCTCTCCTTACCCTCCAACAAAAACAACCAGGCAACGCATTATTGTCAACTCTAAAGTGCAGCAAGTAATATTTTGTAATATGTTTAGAGTGATTCTTTAGTTATGTCTATGTAAATTTAACCCAAAATTATAAGTTTTAATCTCCAACAATTCTGTTTATAGGTTTTTGTGGTTCTTCTTCCTATGTCGTCTTAATGTCCAACATATACCCTATAAACACATCCACACACCTTTTTTTGCATTTTGTTTCTTTGTTTATAGTAGTATGATGTCTTGTGAAATTTGGTAATATCAGAAAGCATTTCTGATATTATAAGTTTAATTTTATAACAAATTATAATTTGTTATTTGTTCGAATACCACAAGGACAGAACAATACAGTTCTTTGTCTGCTCTTTAGCTGAAAAGGCTCCAAATGCTTTATTCCATCTTAAAACCACCTCCATGTGAAACTTCTGCTGTTGTGTGGGGTTAAAAGCCTTGTGAAGAGTTGGTGTTGTGGACAAAGGTAGCATATATATTGTACATAGAGGAAAAGTGGAGAATGCTGCAGAGCTGAGTGGATTTATACTTTATTATAGTTTGACATTTACTGAAAAGTCACAACTATACATCATAAAACCCAATCTGACCCCATTTTGTAACTCTGAAAAATTACGCTGCTGTTTGGTGATATCCAGTGTGTGTACCAGGTGCTTTCATTGTGCAGACACAAGCTTATTATATTGTGGTCATAAAAACATACAATAATATATATTTTCTTCTTCTTTGTGTGTTACAGATTGGACCCAGTCTTCTTCTTCTTCTTCTTTTATGTTTTTTTTTTTTTTTTGAATCATCATAATGATAGTAAAGGAGCTGCATTTCAAGTATACTCCTGAGCTTTCTCACTTGTGATGGAGAGGTACCCTTAACTCAAGAGGCGACGTATATCCTGGATGCTGTGACATACAGGACATGGTCAGTCCAACATGGAGAAAAAGAAAATGTGCCCCCGCCTTCTCGACTACTTGGTAGTGGTTGGAGCAAGGTAAGCCCTTAGGCAGACATGGCACCCACTACCCTTTAACCTTAATACTTTTTTCTTTAGTGTCTTGACATATAATAGGCATACAAAGTAGACCTCTTGGTTTTTATATCATCTTCTATTTTTACTCTGTTGAAAATTCTCAGCACTTTTGAATGCATCCTTGCAGTGTTTGAAGGTTTTTGGAAAACTGCAACCTTGAAATCTGATGATTTCACAGCTTATGTTTTTGCTTTGGTGTTTATACAACAGCTTATGAAAAATGAAGAAAAGTAGTATATTGTTTCAAACATAGTGACTGAGCCAAAAAAAAAAGTATTGACATAATACAGTGAAATCAGAGGGGACTCTCAGTCACTGTGTCTGTTTATTTGAGCGGTTGGTGATTTAAGTGTTTAAGAACAATTTCAGATTTGTTATTGGATGGAATGGTTGTTGCCTCATACTTCCTCTGCACAGATTTCCAAGCAGTTCAAACACTTTAGTTTGAAATGCTAAATTGGTTGCACATTTGCTTCTGTAACCACAGAAATACTATCGAGGCTTTGTTCAATGTTTTTGTTTGAACTCTGTGGTTTCCATTTCTTCCTTTATGAAATTTGTCTTTCTTTTTATGTCTTTCATATTAAAGGGAACCTGTTACACCTCAGATACTCTGCTAGATTAGCTTTGGTTATTTCACAATTTAAAAATAATCTTAATGTATCTTGTAGTGGGCGTTGGTGCAGCCCCTCAGTTCCTCCACTGTCTGAAACAAGCTGTTTTAGCATATTTCCCTCTTCCCCTTAAGCCAGCTTTATTCAAATTGGCTGTCGTTTAAAAAGAAAAGAAAAAGGGGTCTGAACAGAAAGCAGGTAACAGTGAGAGCACAGAAGTCTGTCTTTTACATTCTTTTCTCATATTTGCTGTCGCTCACATTTGACACATAAATACACTAATGTCTTGATTTGATATTTTGATGTTTCATGTAAGGGATTTGAAGCTCCCCTCTTAACATGTGATAGGAACTCAGTTGCAGTTGCATCAGGAATTAGTTGTAATGTGCTCAAAGAACATATTAAGCAATAATTCTGGGCACTGCTGACAAATGTTTGCCATTTAACCTCCAGGCAACCTACTAGTGACAGTGTGGCCCAGACCCCTCAGCTTCTCCGACGCTACCCACTAGAGGACCACCAAGACTTTCCACTCCCACCAGACGTGGTTTTCTTCTGCCAACCGGAGGGCTGCCTGAGTATACGCCAGCGCAGGGTCAGCCTTCGCGATGACTCCTCTTTTGTTTTCACCCTGACTGACAAGGACTCAGGAATTACTCGCTATGGAATCTGTGTCAACTTCTACCGCTCCTTTCAGCGAGGACATCATCGTACTCGAGGAGAGAAGAGCAGTCACGCTGAGACAGCAGAACGGGCAACAGAGACCACAAGCGAAGGGTCTGATAGTGGTGGGGGTGGAGTTCCACACAGTGTGGTTTCTCCACCCAAGAATGCAGAGTCAGTACCTCCGCCTGCTTCTGGAGAAGAGGGTGGACAGCAAGGTGCTGAGCAAAATGCCGGCAAGTCCCCACAGCACAAACGGAGTGCTGCTAAGGTGGCGGCCAGGAACCGCAACAGCACACTGACCTCTCTGTGCATACTCAGCCATTACCCCTTCTTCTCCACCTTTAGGGAATGCCTATATATTCTCAAGAGGTTAGTGGACTGCTGCAGTCAAAGGCTAACACAACGGGCGGGGCTTCCTCGTGCCACCCAGAGGTGAGGTTTCAGATTTCATGCACTAATGCTTCTTCACTCACAAACAGGTTTTATAGTCTTAATCTTTCTTTAAAAGCTTTGTTAGCCAAATAAATAACACACAGATTATTTTGAAGTAGGTCTTTGCCAAGAACCCATCCTGTCAAAATAAGTTGTGTAGTATAGAAACACCAGAATCCACTTGATGATTGCTGTGTAATTGCTAAGCACATGAAAACATTAAACACCCACTAAACACTTATTTTTGTATGACCATTCTCGTTGTGCCAGCCTTAGGGGCAAATACCAAGTTAGATGACAAGATCTCATAAGCAGAGACCAGAGTGGATTCATTTTTAAAGGATTTTAGCATCCATATTAATCAGTAGATTGTTTATTCCCTTCAAAGTTTTCTTTTGTTGACTGTAACATACTTCAGTCTCCAGAGACAGCAGTTGGCAGATGATACATCTGTTCATACCCACCTGTAGTTTATGTAAAAAGAGCAATTAGCGCTCTTTTAAAGCACAGTTTCAGTTGAATTCAACTCACTTGAATTTCTTGTGCAAGCTTTTAAATAATGTCTGTGCATTTGATGCACATTAATAACAACCATTCACACAGCTTATTATTTCACATTCAATTCTAAAGGCTAGAAAAGTTGGAGAAAACTTGTTTTGTCAGTGTTCCTGCTGATGTTTTCTGCACTCCTTTGTTTCTACTCCCGTCTGCTTCTTCCGTTGTCCACCTGTTAGCTGTATGTTTGTGTTTCACAATTATACAGGAGCCTTTGTCTGTGGTGCCGCGCAGTTTTGCAGGCCATCTGTGGCGTGTGTCTTGTTCTCACAGTATGCTTTATGCTTTCAAGCTCCACCTCAATGACAAATAATGCCAAACAAAATGTCCACAGTGCATTTAAATCAACTTTGTTTTGAGTGGTTTGTTTTACATTAAATATTATTTCAGGAAGAATAACAATTGTTACATAATTCTAATGAATCATTTTGTGTGTACACCCAAGCTTGACAGATAGTGGGTTTTTGGGAAAATGAAGGGTCGCTGTTTTCACAAACTACTAAGCAATTTATTGTTAGGACACCACTTCATCACCATCTGCTCAAGTGTGACATGCACTCTTCCTCATGTCCTGCAGACAATGCTGAGAGGAAGGTAAACAATTGAGTTTGAGTGCACTATACTGAACAAATAATATGACACTGCCCACTTGGCTAAATTACTATAATAAACTGTATAAAAAAGTTTTCAGAGCAGCAAATATTTCACAAAGTCTATCTGTTGTATAAAAGCAGAAAATAGGGCTGTACAGACTTCATGGTCTTTTGCTTCCCACAGTTAAATGAACATAATCAGGCAATATTAAACACCAAGTGAAAGCAAATGAAGTGACCCCTTAATCAGCTCTTGACCCCCTGGCTGCATGTGCCAACCACAGCTCTTCCCTACACTGTGTAGCTTGAAGTTTCCTGGACTAGTCAGGACAAGTAACTCTGCATATTAAGACAGATATGCAATAAAAATCAAGAACAAGAAGGTGAAGACCTTTTTCCCTTTAGGCAGATCATCAGCTGTTGTTTGGAAATACATGTCAACCAAAAATACATATGCAAAGAGTGCTCTATAGTTGGGTCTGCACTACACCTTGATCAGTATATTGGCCGGCCAGTATTATTGGCCATTGTTAAGCCAATAAATGAAAATTTCAAAATGTAGCTTATGTTTTTTTCCTGCGTTATCAAGTTATGTTAGTAAGGACTCTATACATAAGAAATGCTAGGGAAATCTGTTCATTTCCTGTGCCTGAAGGACAAGAGGTATTGACTCATGTATTGGAATTTTACACCAAATATTGTTATTGGTACCTGTTCTGTCCTAAATCCTGTTCTAGTCTAGATAGCAAAGAAACAACTAACTCATTCAGCTGCCTGAAAACACACCTCTAAATGCAGTATAATTAATGAATGGACGGCAAGAAAAACAATGCAGTGGTTGTTAACATGAACTGTCCATGATCAACTCAGCAATCACATTCCATGTGGCCAAAAAAACACAAGTGAGTAACAAAAACTCCAGCAGAAGGGTGAACATAGTGGAGACACAATTATTCTTCCAAAGTAGTGATATCAGGGGAATGTAGAGGGATCTCACAGCTCACAAGATATTTTAATTATTATTAATACAGCACAGAGTAAAAGGGAAAACAGTACTTTATTCATTTAATTTGTGTTAAGTTTTGGTACAGGTTTTTTATTTATATTTGTTGATTTTTCTTCAGAGGCGCTGAATTTAGGCAGATATGGAGGACCAGTTTCATTTTGATGCAGACTTTAGTAGAATAGCATGAATGTTGCACATAGATGTGGAAGGAGTGTAATGTAATTGTCATCTCAATAATGATCAAAATAATTATGGGAATCATTTTGGCCACAATCATCCACGCCAAGGTGAAAATATAACCCAGAGAGTGAAAAGAAAAAAAGGTCTCAATTGGATACCCCCAATATATCCAATAATATGATAAAAGGGGATTTATCGTTCTGTTCTGCCTATTAGACTTAACACAAATTGCTGATCATGTTTCGATTTTCTTAATTAAGCTTGAAGGCTAATTAATTCATTTTTAATTTAAGCTGCAGAGTACTCACAGCTGTACCCTGTATTTGATGCGGTGGCGTGATGTGGCAGTATTTTTCGGTGCTCTTTGGGTTTTTCTGTTGCCATGGGTGAGTTAATAGATTGCAAATTTTGATTGACAAAGTGCTAATTAGGCTGTCACTTCACAAGAGCTTATTCATCGAATGATTGTTATTTATAGCTGTTAAACTAGCGCAGCTTTTCCCGTCTTCTTTAAAAGGCACTGTTGGAATGTCTAGCACCCAGTTAAGCTCATACCTTGGCCTTTTTTTCTTTGATAAAATGTCGCTCTGACTCCACTTATCAGTAATATAGAACTATGGCTTCTCTGACAAGCTCAAAAAGCCGAAGGCTGAACAGACCTGAGAATCTCTCTTTTCCCCCTTTGACATGGTTGATTGAAATGTGGTGTTGCAGTGACAAAGAAGTAGAGTCATCACATAATGACTGCGAGCATTTTCTGCTATGGCGGCTCTGACAGATTGAGGTCTCTGCCTGCCCGTGGGTAACAGCTGCAGTTGGTGGGAGAGATCCAAACGGCTAATGATTTACCTCCCTCACTCTTTACCGCACACACACATATAATTATGCACTTTAGAAAGGGTAGTAGCACTGCGTGCATAGAGTAGTGGGTTTTCACATTACTATAGCGCCAACTACTTAAGAGCCTCTTGTGCATTTGTCTCATTTGCTCATCACATTAGGGATTTCACTGGTTATTTGTTCAGGTTTCTTTGTGGCTGTCTGCAGTAATAAAATGACCTGATGATTTCATCAACTGGTTTTGTTTTTTTTTGTTTTTTTGGATCAAGGTCTTTTTATTGAACAAAGAATTGCTTCCAACAACAATTACGGCAATATTAACAAACAGTCGTGCCCCACCCACCCATCCAGAACAGTGTAACTAAAACCCAGCCAGAGAGGGGAGAAGAGATAAAAGAAAAGAAAATTACAGATACAAAGTAAATAATAAAATAAATGAGCAACAGCAAGGGGAAAAACAAAAAAACAACAACAAAAATAAAAAACCCATCAACTCTGTTTTTAACTTTAAAATTGCCCTGGACATCTATCAATATATGTATTAGCATAGACATATATTTTTC
>NW_005187757.1:184426-210250 GCF_000239375.1 Pundamilia nyererei | reverse complement strand
ACCCCTAGTATTAGCGTTATCTGCTTGTCACAGAAATTTGTTAAGCTTTTCAGTAAGTATACACACTGTCACGTAATATGTCGTTTTGAACAAAACTATATTATTATTTTTCCTTACTGCCCAAACAGATTGTTTTTCCTCCCCTGAAAGTGAAATACCATCAGTTCATGCATTTTAATGTTTGTCTCAGTCTTTTTCTTGAATGTTGTGTCACAACGCACACTTCATTGAAAAATCTAAAAACCTTTAAATGTACATTAATGTCCTTCCCAGGGACACCATGTGGCGTGTGTTTACCGGTGCGTTGTCGGTGGAAGAGAAAGGCAGCCAGCTGCTGGCCGACCTGCGGGAGATCGAATCCTGGGTGTACCGGTTGCTGCGTTCACCAGTGCCAGTGGCGGGTCAGAGACGTGTGGATGTGGAAGTGCTGCCCCATGAGCTCAAAAGGCCACTCACCTTTGCCCTACCTGATAGCTCTCGCTTCTCCATGGTCGATTTCCCGCTGCACCTGCCCCTAGAGCTGTTGGGTGTGGATGCCTGTCTTCAGGTCCTCAGCTGTGTCCTGCTAGAGCACAAAGTAAGGACAGGCACAGGTGTTCTTCCTCTTGGTCCAGTCTCTTTATATTCTTTTGTGTTTTGTGCATATATACTAAAGGACAAGAAGAAGGATGTGGATTTTTTTTTTTTCATATTTTTCTTTTCTTTTTTCTTTCTTTCTTTTTTTCTTTTTTTTTTTTTTTCTTTTTAAGCTGCGGTCAAATTACCCTTGGGATTTTTATTAAAGATCATGCCGATTTTAGAAGTGAAAGGTACAAGCAAGGCTATATTTAGTCTGATTGTTCAGTGGTTTCCTCTGGAGTGCAGCTGCATGTCTACGAGTTTTGTCTTTTTTGTTTTTTCTTTCCCAATGACATTTCAGGACATTGTTAGAAATGTCCTGAAATGTCCACATTTTCTGCTGTTAGCTCACTGAAGCCGTGTGGACAGAGCACAGTGGGTAAAAAGAAGAGTGTTAATAGTTTATGATAGAGAGGAAAGACTCTGTCATCTTGTATTTTTAACACTAGAGTCATTAGTGTAGATGTAATAGGATTCTTTGTTTAATTGATTTTGATGTAGTGTTACTCTGTGCATACGTTGACACTGATACATGGGCTCATTTGCAACCAAATCAAACCTACGCTTCTCAGATTGAGTCATACTGTTTAAAGACCATTATGTTGGATTTTTTTCTCTACTTTTCGGTCACCCTGTGTCTAGCAGATATGGGGTTCTTAAGGTATTCTATTTTGATATGTATTCTGCCACTCAGAGATTTCTTGCCGCTCTTGCTGAGATTTTATTGCTGTTAAATATCCATATGTATATAACGAAAATGAGTTTTTATGGCTTTAAATTATGAACAAAGAATGGAACGTGGCTTCAAAATCAGAGTCAGATCATACATCAAAAACCGTCAAGTGGTGGAAACGTATCAGGGTGGTGAGAACCAACTAAATACAAAATTTGTTGCATTGTAACGCTCACTTTATTAATCTTCTGCATGTTGTATGTTTTTGCTTTGTTTTTGTTTTTTTCCCAGGTCATTCTTCAGTCCCGAGATTATAATGCTTTGTCTATGAGCGTCATGGCCTTTGTGGCCATGATTTACCCACTGGAGTACATGTTCCCAGTCATTCCCTTACTGCCAACATGTATGGCCTCTGCTGAACAGGTGAAACTTAGTGTTTGTAACAGATACACGTTAAATAAATAAGTCATTTCTCTGTGTATGTGTACATAAAAAAAAAAAAAGGTGTCTTTTCATTTAATAACAGCTTTGCCTAAATGAACATTTTTCTTCCTTTGGCAGCTCCTTCTTGCTCCTACTCCCTACATTATAGGTGTACCAGCCAGCTTCTTCCTCTACAAATCAGACTTCAAAATGCCAGACGATATTTGGCTTGTTGACCTTGACAGCAGCAAGGTCTGTATAACAAGAGCTCCTTCTCATCTTGGATTTTCTATTTTATTATATTGTGGTTCATTTACCTAATGTTTATTGACTTGCACAAAAAAATTGTTTTTAAAAAGCTCAAATACATTGCAAAAATGAAGACTGCTATGTTTGCCTTCAGGTTATAGCACCTACCAATGCAGAGCTTCTACCACCTCTTCCAGAGCCTGAAGCAGGCGAGCTTAAGAAACATCTAAAACAGGTAATGTATGCGATTTGTTTTGATTCCTCTTAAATTGTTATGACTATAAATTTGTCTGATTCTGCTCAACTGTGGCAGCCATATATTTGCCCCAAATACAGTGAGACTAGCATACACATGAGCATTTCACAGAGAAATTTCTGGAACCCGGGTACTTCTCTGGACAGTTAAAGTTTAATCCCATGATTGCTAGTTAATCCCATTGAATGTAAAACTTGTCTTTCAGCAATGTGAAGAGTAGGGGCTTCCTTCTTCATCAAAGTTGTATGTACTGTAGATGAGTGTGGGGGCATTTGAAACTGGTTTTGTAGTGCACTAACATAAACAAATTTTTCTTTTTCCCTCTGTTTTCTGTGCATGCTCTAGCTTTTGGAGGTAAAATCAGATGCTAGGTCGCTGCTACCCAAAATAAATACTTAGTATTACTGGTAGCAACTAACTTGGCCTCTAACCTGATTATCTAACATCAGAATCTGGTTCTGATTCATGGAAATACAGCACATGTCACAAAATCCGCTCACGTCTTTAATGTAATTAAATATATTTATTTAAAATAATTAAAAATATTTAAGCTACCAATATGTGTTTACTTAGTGTGCTCATTAGCCAGGAAATGTTTGCTATGGCTAATTCTTAGATGGCATTAGCTGCTGATATTCAGAATACCATGCATCCTTATTTTCTAATTTATGTTATTACATTTTGACTTTACTTTTTTATCTCTCCTAGTTGAACAGCTACACTATTAATATTCCAAAAGATATTTATTTACAAAAGATACTGACTACCTATTATTCACTTTGTAATCATATGTTTAATATGAGGTATGAACAGCAATAGTTGTTTTGTAGGCAATATCAGATCATAATCAGTAAAGTCATTGAAAATGTAACCAAAACTAATCATAATAATGATAATAATCATAATAATTTTGCAAAAATAACCTTTTTTAAAATTTAAATTAATAAATTTGAGTCTGTAGGCAATCTGCAGTCTGTAATCTGATGTTGATATTTCATTTTAAATATGATGGTGTTCATCAGAACTGTTGTGCCACCCTTGCATTCATGAAGCAAACACAGACCACAGCTTTTTCAAAGATCCAGTTAAAGTCTTTGCACATTCATTTAGTTCATTCTACCTTGAATCAGAGCCAGTCTGTTAGCTGTGTGTGGTTAGCATCCCTTTCCCTGTGTGCGGGCGTGTGACCGAGCTGCTTGTGTGTACTTGTAGGAGTGTGCAAGGCTCAGTATAGCTGTTGTATATCCGGAAACAAGTTCACAGTGTTAATATGAGCAGTGGAGAAAATGTCACTGAATATGGTTGGAGTGATTATCTGAAGACTTTGATGCCATAGCAGAGTGCTACTGATGCTACAGTCTCTGAAAATACTTGCACTTGACCGTTGAGTTACTGAGATAAACTGGTTATAACAGCCAATAATTTTTTGTGTGCTTTTGCAAGGCTGGTTGTATTATTACAACTTACCTGTCTTTTCTTAAGGACTAGAAGTTTATATACTGCTTACATTTTGCTACAGGTGCTTTATTGTGCAAGTATTTTATTTATTTGTGAAAAGATCTGCAGTTTTCTGTGTGTCATTACCACTCCATTGTAACCACTGGTTTGTCCCAGCTGGTCACCATGGATGTCCTTCATGTATCTTGTAGTGGCTGGATTTTGTAGGTGAACTCTATTATTTGGTCATGTTATTGTTTTTCCTCTGTTTTTGTTTTTCTATTTGTCTTTCACATCAAACATAAAAGCATTTCCATTTTTCATCTTTCTCTGTCTCTCTTGCTCTGACTTTGTCACATGTCACTGTCACTCAGTCTTACTCTCCAGGCTGTTCATCACTTTTTCAAAGCGGGCACAAATGAATATTTTCTTATCTCCTTTCTTCAGTAAAAAGTAGAATTGAAAATGGAAATGATAAAAGAGCAAAGCCTGTCTGATGTTGCACAAAAAAAATCAAGAGGAACCTTTTCCCTCGTGATTTTTAGATCTGTTTAAATTACAAATATTTTTATTTCCCGTCAGCAAAAAAATCTAATAAATAGGGAACTGCTGTTGAAAGGAGACAAAGAAAAGAAAAGGGCTATGGTGGTGACCCTTCCGTCATGTGCTGTTCCAGTGTCAGTCACAAAGTTGTCATCCCAGGCCTTCATGTGATTCTCCTCGCATCTCTCTTATCCCCTTCCTAGTGTCTGGTTAGGTTGACCGTGATCACCCAAAAGCAGATCTTCTCCTCTGAGAATAAGGTTACTTATTTCTCCTCCTGTGGAATGTGCCATGCCCCCTGCACGGATATCTTCTGTCTCACATTATTTTGCTTGTCACTTCTACTTGTTTCCTATTTTCAAGACCAAAAATGCATAACAGCGTCACAGAATGTTGCAAACCAGTGTTTTGATACACTGCTTAGCTCTGGCTTGAGCATGACTGAATGTGCGTGCATCTAATCTTGGCATCAGTGAGTATTCTCGTAATGAAAACACGATCCTGTATGATGAAGCTGATCACTTTGACAAAGTTAACATTCATCCAGACGCAGCAACTAAATGTTCCATTATGCTAAGCTAAACATTGACTCTTGAGTCTGCAGCAGTCCCCTCAAAGCAAACTTACTCCCTCCTCTGCTCCTCCTACTCCAAAGTGACACACCCACTGCAGGCATCAACATATGGAAACCTCATCCTTTAGCTGCTTTAAGTAATGTAATGGCATGGGACTCTGGTAAATAATCTAATATTAGCACAATGCTAAGCAGCAGAATTGCTACCTATAAGAGCCATTGGCTCAACAATCAAATCCCCTTTTATTTCAATTCTGCCTGCCAGTCTGTCCAATTTAAGTAAAGAAATTTATATTCCAACTAAATGTTGATGCCAAATGTGGGTGTGGTCTATCACAATGCAGTGTTTTTGTATTCAGAGCCACTGCTGTGTTTGTAATTAATGTCACCGGTACCTGTTCTAGGCTTTGACCAGCATGAGTTTGAACACCCAACCAATTCTCAACCTGGAGAAGTTTCAGGAAGGTCAGGAGATGCCCCTGCTCCCACCTGGACGAGATAAAGCTTCGCCGTCATCCACCGAATTCAACCCTCTAATTTATGGCAATGATGTCGATTCTGTGGATGTAGCTACCAGGCAAGCATTGAACTGTCAGGGTTTATCAGCATCTGTCTGAGCTTCCGTTAACACGGAAGTCACACTGATCTTAATAAATAAAATTAAATAAAAAAAATTAATTAAAACTTCTTTGTCTTGCAGGGTGGCCATGGTACGGTTTTTCAACTCTCCAAATGTTCTTCAGGGGTTCCAGATGCACACTCGCACTCTGCGCCTCTTCCCGCGGCCAGTGGTTGCTTTTCAGTCGACGTCTTTTCTTGCATCTCGGCCAAGACGCTCTACCTTTGCAGACAAGCTTTCTCACACCCAGGCCGTAGAGTTCTATGGAGAGTGGGCTCTCAATCCCACAAACCTTGCCTTTCAGAGAATCCATAACAGTAAGACTCATTAAAGATCATAATAGGTTGTCTTTTATGTGAGTATGCATTACAGAATTTGTGTTGAACTCGTTTGAATATCTCTCTTTAGATGTGTTTGACCCCTCCTTAATTGGAGACAAGCCCAAGTGGTATGCACATCAGCTGCAGCCAGTGGTCTACAGAGTATATGATGGAAGCTCCCAACTGGTTGAGGCTATGGCTGGCCCGCTGGAGGATGAAGGCAATGAGTCTGACCCCACAGACAGGTAGGATTAAACCAAGGTCTTTCTGTTTAATCCAGTTCAGCCTACTATCTGGGTTTTTGTTTAATTCTGCCATATACTAGCATATTTTCACTTTGATTGCTGTCGGTTGTGATAAATTCAATATGTTGCAGCGGCAGTGACAGTGAGGCTTACGACGACTCCAGCTCATCCTATTCCTCACTTGGAGACCTAGTGAGTGAGATGATTCAAGGTGACATCCAGGGAGACACACCAAGTATGTGGTTATCTTGCCCAATGATCCACTTTGACCACATTCATAGCATTTCCTCTGTTGTAAAATTTAACTTTATTGTCTCAGGCTTGGACCCGCCTACCCATGCAGCACTGGGAGATGCTAGTGAGGTTGAGTTTCAAGACTACCATGACTTCAGGGAAGGGCATGGCTCTGAAGGCCCACCCAGTGGGGACGGACCTGCTGAGCCTTCTGATGGACAGCCTCTTCGCTCAAGCTCTAGCACAACTGCAAGCTCAAGCCCCAGCACAATCATCCAGGGGGTCAACCATGTATGTGATCTTTCTAATTTATTTCAAGATTAAATAGACTTGTGTAAACTGGTCCTCTTTAACCTTCTTTTCTTTATTTTTGAATGAACTAAATCTCCTTTTGTTTATGATAAGTGTGTACAAACCGTCTTTATCTGTTGAGTGTGCATCTTTTTCAGCATGATAGTTGTGCACATTGAGGAACATTTACAAAATTCCCTTCATATGTGTTTTCATGTGTTTTTTAGGAGCAAGGGGAAGTACCTGAAATTGAGGCATCAGCAAGCGCTGCTTTACAGAACCCCGTGCCGGGATTGGCCAATCAGCCGTTCCTCAGACCTGCAGCTGATGCTGGTCTGGTGGAGCAAGCCAACAAAAAGCAAGAGTATGACAACCCATACTTTGAGCCTCAGTATGGCTTCCCCTCAGAGGATGACCCTGATGCAGAAGAGCAAGTGGAATCATACACCCCTCGATTCAACCAGAACCTCAATGGCAACAAGTGTGTTAAGCTTGTTCATCGCTTGAATGAATGCATTATCTTCATTCAAATGGGCTCTCTGACCATGCAATGATCTCTTTCCAAACCTAGCATGTCAGAATACTTTCTTCATTCATGGTCTTGAATCTTTGGTGGTGTTATGTTATACATTGTGAATGCTGGAGGGTTACCAGTGGTGTATGTATATTTTCCCGTGTCGACGATGCACTGTAATGTCTTTTCACCATTTTATTTCCGTAGGGCACAGCGTCCTTTACGCCCCAGTAGCCTTAGGCTCCCAGGAGAGTCCGATGGGGAGGGAGACTCACGTAACAGTTCACCAAACTCCACCATTTCCAACAACAGCAACGATGGATTTGGAGGACTCATGTCCTTCGCCAGTAAGAACATTTAAATATTATTGTATTGTCGGCTAACCTGAGGCAATATAATGCGATTGATCTGAATATGGAGAAAAAGCAACTGTACGCTAAGATGAAGAACATGTTGCCAGCAGTGCCAGAAAGACCAGATAAGGTTGATGAGATGAGTTAAATTAGGAGATTTGTTTCTATATGAAATCTGTTATTATGTGACATACTTTATTTACATATTTGCTTTTGGTTTTACTTTTTAAGTTCAAGTTTCCTCGTTTTACCAAAGGCTTGTTTTGAGAGTAAACATGTTTTACCAAACTTAATGATAAGAGTCAGCGATGTTAAACAGAGTTTTTGCAATATAGTCTCAAAATTAAATCATTACATTTCAAGGACATTTTTGATGTTTATGTCAATAAAGGGGAAAAAACCTTCTATTAGCAGCAGCATTATAGTGCAATAATAGTGACAGCAGAAGTCAAATGTAAGCACAAAAGTAGCGTTTGCACCATTTTCCCTGGACCTAAAATTAAAACCACTTATCCATCACAACCAACACACTGCTTGTGTTGTTGTTGTGCTCAGTAGGGAATGTAAACATATGGTGTCGCTATAGTATTGATATTGAGATATGGCATTTATATATGTCATAAAAAGTTATACCAACGTTTTGAAGAAGGCAGGGTATGTCACAGTCTTTGCTATTACATCATCATTTCATCTTGTTTTTAAGCCTCCATAGCATTTCACAGCCAAAGACAGTATATTTAATGTGTGTACTGTATATGCATATGATATGGGTCTGCATAAACACAGATATAAACATTAGGGGTGCAACGATAATCGTATCGATATTGAACCGTTCGATACAGTGCTTTCGGTTCGGTACGCATATGTATCGAACAATACAAAATTTTTAATTTATTTTATCAACTTTCCTTCTGATGATGCTGTCTGTGTTGAGCACTCAGTGGATCTGCGCTCGACAGTGCAGCCTAGGCGGAGTAGTCGAATGCAGATTCACTGAGCGCAGGGCAAGCTAGCGAGACAGAAGTTAAGCTCTCCTTGCAACATGGCAAATTGAACCTCCCCCACCCTCATTCAGATCTGGCGTTTGGAACTATTTTGGTTTTCATGTGACGTATGACCCTGAAGGTAAGCGCGTCATGGACTAAAGTAAAACGGTATGTTGGATGTGCCACGCAATGCTCAATTACATGGGTGGGAACCAGTGTGTTAGCGCAGTTAGCTCGTTAACGTGTTGGCCGTCCAGCCCCATGCATGGTGCGAGCCGTGGTAGCTCGTTAACGGAGATTTGCCGTGTTGTGGCGTTAACGTCATTTCAACAAGATTAACGCTGACAACACTAGTGGGAACACAACGAATATGACTGCACATTTACTCTGACATCATCCTAGTGCAAAGACAAGTGGAAGCAGACAAAAACAACAAGCATGCATGCTACAAACTTTACCCGAGTCATTTAGACAGCCGTTAGCACATGATTCTCCTTATGGGGACCTGATATGTTTAATATGCTGCTGAGAATATAGCCCAGAAGAAGCGTATAGTATAGCTTTTATTTTGGAAAGAGCCGTTTCTCTGTAATAAACTCTCTTTTCCAAAGATGAGTGATTCCTCAATCAGATATATATATATTTTTATTACTTTGTTGTTTCAGCAACATTAAATTTAAAAACTGTACTTTTGAGTTAAAATATATATGTATAATTTTAATAAATGACAAATTAAAAAGGCATGAACATTTTTTTTGTATCGAAAAAATATCGAACCGTGACACCAAAGTATCGAACCGAACCGTGAATTTTGTGTATCGTTGCACCCCTAATAAACATGTTGGAGGAGGAATTCAAACACAAAGCAGTATTTGATTTTTCTCATCACTCCTTTTACAGGCAATCTGTACAAGAACCACGGCACAAGTTTCAGCTTGTCCAATCTTGCCCTTCCTAATAAGGCAGCAAGGGAGAAATCAACACCGTTCCCCAGTCTAAAGGGTAGGTGGCTAATGTGAACACTTAGTTGTTCAGTATACTTATCTGTTCAGCGTGGTTTCAGCGGTGATAAAATTTTTTTTAAATATATTTTGTGGGGATATGAAAAGACCTAAAAATAGGAATCGTGGGAAAAATAATGATTTTGATACATTTTTTGTTCATCACTGGCTTCATTTACTCAATTATACAATTTTGGATGCTTTAAATTACATGCTATTCTAATTCAATTTAAGTTTTTTTTTAAAAAAATTTTTTTTATGTTATTGACTGATTAATTTACTTTCCTTCTCTGCCTTTCTTTTCTTTTTCTAATTCGTTTTGGGGTAAAAAGAATATTTTAATTTTGATATTGAGGAGGAAGTGGAGCAAGCAGGTTTGTAGAATTGCTTTTTTTTTTTTGTAGCCTGACTTTCCTCCTTTTGGATTGGCAAACATATATGGCACTATTTAAAGGAGAATATTGAGGATGTATGAAATAAATACATTTCTCTCGAGTCAGAAAATCCACTCAGAAACAGAGTTCACATTATTTTCATGGTCTTGTGCAGGTTGTTTTTGCAGAGATGAGCAAATTGAAATTCTATAATGAATTCTGTTTAGGCTGGATTTTCACTTTAGCTGAGAGAAAAACAAAATAATATAAAAAAACAAAAAAGGTAAAGCATGATAAACTAACTCAATAGCTCCACACCATGTGGAATAGCTGCCATAGAAAATGTTCTGTTCCTTTGATTTTGATGTGTTTTGTCTTTGTCCAGATTCCCCTGAAAGCCCGGGTATGTTATGTCTGGTGTGATAGTTTGTAACCTCTTGAATAGGCATTTCTTTAACCTTGAAGTGACCTCTGCTTATCTTTATACCTCTTTTTCTTAGACTAAGACACACCTATAACACCACAGATCTAAACCCCTACCTTCCCCTTTGTTTCTTTGCCATCCCTCTTTGTGTGCCTGTTGGGAGTCTTCTTGATGCACTGTGACGCACACATTTACAGTCAAAAGATTTTTGACTATAATCTGTAATTGGTGTGGCATCTGCTCATCATTACCGGTAGAGGAAAAATGTCAAGTCCTTATAATGGAGTAACATTTAAGTCTTTGAATGATCTGTTTATCTCCCACTGGCCGCTTGTCTCTTAACCTTTTGTGTTGTTTGCTTGTTTGGTGGCGTTTTCTTTTTGATTTAATGAACTATTTAACAAATATGATTTTAGATTTGAGTATTTTACTGCTTTCTATTTTGGTTTGTTTTTAATTCTTGAAACAAGATAATCACTTAGTGATAAATTCCTTCATGCACATGTTCAAAAAGAAGGGACTCAGTCCATTGCACTAGATTTACACTGTCTATGTTGAACTGTTCAGCATTATTCATGTGGTTCAGGCTACTGATGTGTGCACAACAAAGTATGAGCTATACTCTGCTCTTACTTGGGTTGTAAATGTTGAACATCTTGCTGGCATTGTTCATTTTATCCAACATTTTCAGGGTCAACACCATCATCAGTACATACTGTGTATTTCTCTTTTCTGTCTACCTTTTTTTTTTTTCCTTCAATATTTTTTTTTCTATTGTTTGACACCATGTTGAGTGTGCATGTGTGTTGTATTATGGGTTGATGTTCAGACTGGTTGTGTCTGGGCCGGTGTCCCTCTCTCTGTCCACCTTTTCGCGGCACTAATTCTGGGTTTTGTGTGCAGTATTTGGGCTAAATTCTCTAATGGAGATAATTACAGAGGCCGGCCCGGGGAGCGGAGAAGGTGGGTTCTGCCCTTTTATCGCGTGAGCTGCATGCTTCTCCAAGCCAGTCAATTACATCTCCCAGCATTCCTCGTGTCTCTCTCCATTTCAGTCACTGTGTTTGTCATTAAAGGTCCAGTGTTGTCTTATCGCACTGCCATTCATAGTGACTGTTCTTTCTCAGACTAACTGTTCACGCCACAGTATGTTTAACCTCATCTGTTTCACTAGCAATATCACAAAATGTTAAAACAAATGAGGATATTTTCAGCAATCACAGGGAAATGAGAGCAATATGTTATAAAACTATTAAGCCCAGAGAAGCAAATGAAACACAAGACGGATAAAAGGATGTAAGAAATACATCACATGTGTAGGTTGTTTTACACCTCAGCTGCAGCATGCTTCCTGAATAGAGCTACTGGAACTTTGACCATAGCTCTGGGAACACCAGTAGTATTATACAAGAGCACATTACAGGACTTGAGACTGTTGCATGCAAATGTCCATAGTCACATTAGTCTCCTACCTCATATTTGGGTCAGTTTTAGGGGCCACGTTCTCAAATAGCTCTGCTTTGAGAGCAGCGGCGTGGAGGAAACATTGTTTTTGCCATGCTGGTGGCCTGGGACAATTTCTTAATTTTTTTAATTGATCTGGTGGTTTCTGTTACTACATTGGGCCAAGGTATAGTCGGCCCGGATGGAACTCCATCATCTGTTGGCTGTGGGCAGGTAAAGTGGAATTTATTGTCCAGCAGGGTTAGCATGTTTGCAGTCTGCTGGCTCTCAAAGGATGGCCCGTCTGCCTACAGAGATCTCATCAGAGGGAGGCCACTTTTGCCTCCCTCTGATGAGTGCAGGCAAAGTGCAGAGCATATGGTACAAATGGTCTGTGGCCACTCTGTCAGACAGACCAACAACAGAACAAATCAAAGTACAGTACTGACAAAAAGGACAGCATGTGTTAGCTGGCATACTAAACTGTACAAAGAAACTACCTTACTGCATGGCTAAATGGTGGGATGTCCCAGCCTATGGTGAAGACTCATGTTCAGGGTGAGGTGAAGCAAAAAGGCAGTTAGTGCCTGGTGATGGAGAAGTTGGCTAAGCACACCTGCCTATGGATGGATGAGCTGGCTACCCTATAAAACATATCGAAACAAGAAGAGGTGTTTGAATAATGACTGTGCAGTAGAGCTCTATGCAGGCTGTACTTTGCAGTCACCAGCCAATCAGAATATGTGTAATGAGAAAAGCTTCCCAGGAATAGACAGGGAGGTGCATCGCAGGGGGAGACATTGAAACTAATGCTAGGAATGAGAACCCACTGATTCCTTTGATAATGGTGGGGCAACCAACTCTGTCACCTGATCCACAAATAATATCTTAACTATAAATCATATCTTAAAATTATGCCTGTTATATTTTTACAGATTTATTTCATTTGTATCATGATGAATCAGTGTTTCTGATTTATTGACAGAATTTGTTATTCCACCTGGCTCAGTCAGTGCAAAAATCTGACCAATCATTGTACCCTGACCTGCTTTTACAGTTGTATATTATTTCCAGGCTTCAGACTGGTATGCAGATTGATCTTAATAAATAAACTTCCAGTTTATTTTTCAACTCAGGTCTTCCGAGCATTTTACCCCTGTTTTCTAGCTTCTTTAAGAAGCCACAAACAAAAAATTATGAAAGTTGAGTCTCCGGATAGAGAAGCTGAGTTTCCAACAAGCTTCTTTTCATTTGGCCTCAGACTTATCTGTTCATATTCATAGTGGACAGAGTCCATACACAGTCTCCACCCTCTTCCTGCTGCAACATTCATCATACTTGAAAATTCCCCGTGTTTCAAGTGCTGCTTCAGTTGCCATCCCTTCCACAATAAATCATAAGGAAAACCGAAAGAACAGCTATGAGTTATTGGTTTTCAGACTAAAGCATGCTGAAAAATTCTTCTTGTGCAGTCGCAGCATTGATCACCAATAAAACTTCAACAACAGAAATAAACAATAGATCCCCACTGCCATATAAAAGTGGAAGTAAACAAGCTTGTGATGAAAGGAAAAAAGAAAGATTTCCATCCCCTTCTTTTTGGGGGATGCTCCTCACCCAGCCCAGTCTTTAAAAACTGCTGAAGCTTGATGCGCTCCCGCGTGTTATGTTTGTATGTGTGGTTATAATGGACAGCATCCTTTCATATTGTTGGTTATTGTTGCCACAGCATGACTGGCCATTTTAGTTGCAGATGAGTCAAAGCAGAGTTTCTGTGTCTGAACCAGCATGCTCTGTCAGCAAATGAAAGGAACCTTTGACCAATTTTAGAACTGGGCCACCAGACTGAACACAATGTCAGGCTTCCTCCACTTATGCCTATTTTTTGTTATTTCTATGTTACATTTATAGTGAAAAAGCTCCATTTAATGCTTCTTTTTTTTTTTTTTTTTTTGGTCAGTGTTGTGTTTGAATAATTTTTACTGGAATTGTTAACTGACATAACCGAACAGGTGTGTCGCACATTAGTATTTAGCATGAACGCCGGCACATACAGGGTGAGTCGTAGAAGGAGCGGGTTCTATTAGGAAAGGCTGTTTGAAATGTGTAGTTTGAGTCAACACGGTGTAGCTGGAATAGAAAAACAATAATAAAATATCAGATCAGTGGAAGTTATTTTGTCTGAAATGGCTGAATGTGTAACAGCGTTTAGGTTTCTTACACACAGTTAGGTAAAGGTTTAAAATGGATGGAAATTGCAATACTTGGACTTGAATCATTTTTTGATCATTTTATACTACAATGATGAAATGATTTCCACAGTCCTAACATCTACTGCATTGTGGTATCCATCCACTCACGTCTTTATTTTCCTTCATGCATGTTATCACTGATGTAGTTTTGCTACACACTGTCCTCCCACTGACCTCAAATCACTATTCTGCTAATGTGTGATGCCACCACCAAGAGCACCATTGGGACTCCTGTGTGTGTTTGTGTGTAGAGAGCAAGAGAAGAAGAGTGTCTGCACCATGTCCCTGTTTGATTTGTCCTTCACTTCTCCTGTTGTAATAATAGACTCTAGCAACGCCAGTAATTTGTGTGTTCAGCAGTAGATAACCTTCAGTGTTTGTCCTCTTCACAAAGTGATGTAAACTGCTTTCTTTCCTATCTGATGTTGAATCTTATAAAAATCTGATTTGAAAGCCCCCCCCCCCCGGATTACAATTCCTGGTTAGCAAGTGCCTCTGTGTGAGTCTAATCCAGTGCTCCTCTGTGTAGCGAGCTAGTAGTTTGTAGTTTATGTGTGTTATTATTTTGTGATGTATTAGAAACATAATTGTCGTGGTTGTTCTTCCAGGCGCACGCGCACCTCGAGCACTTGTTGACCAGAAGTCTTCAGTGATCAAACACAGTCCGACTGTGAAAAGAGAATCGCCCTCTCCTCAGGGCCGGGTAAACAACACAAGGTAGTAAACGATTTTAGATTAAAAGTATTTCTTAATTCTTTTGTATTTGTTAAGCTAAAGGCTTTAGATTGGATGCATTTTAATTGTTGTGTAATTGCTGTTTAGTGTGACTGAACCTGTGTTATGTCCATTCAGTGAGAACCAGCAGTTCCTTAAGGAAGTAGTGCAGAGTGTTCTGGATGGTCAGGGAGTGGGCTGGCTCAATATGAAAAAGGTGCGCCGCCTGTTGGAGAACGAGCAGCTTCGTGTGTTTGTGCTGAGTAAGCTGAACAGAGCCGTCCAGTCGGAGGAAGACGCCAGGCAGGAGATCATTCGGGATGTGGTGAGATCTTTGTTCTTATTCATTACTCCATGACAGCGCTTGCCTGTACCAGGAGTATTTTTAAACCTGGGCTATATTTTCTCATTTTGTTTAGTCTAAATGATTAATCTGGACAAAAACATTTGGAATTGGTCCAGTATTGAGCCAGAACAATATAGAAGGAAGTTCTGAAACAGTATTCTAAGGCTCTGCTGTGTTTGATGTCAACCTGCCAGGCTTTTGCATATTCAGATGCAACAAAATAAGCTAACCACAGTTCCACCACTCTGCAGCATGTTAAAGCACTTATCTGTTAAAAGTGCTTGGCTGTAGGTTTTCTTCTCCTTTTTCACTAGCGGTCGTTATTTCGTTTGAAACATAATCACTGCAAAAAGTGACAAAAGAACAGCTTTTCAATAAGAGTCCTAGCCCCCCATAATGTATACATACATTAATGTATAACATTATGGTATCCTTTCTGCCCTCTCCACCCATCCCTGGTTGGTACTCTTTGAGTTTGAGTGATGGTCCCACTGTTGGCTTCCTGCAGCTGCTTCCATCACATCATGTTTTTATGGTGTATAAACACTTAGAAGAACAGTGAACTTCGAGGATTTTTTTAATTTTCAGAATATAACTATTGGAATAATAATTCCATGAGATTATATATTATATATGAAGTGTTTCAATCTGGGACTTGTTCAAAGTATTGTTTGCCTTTAATAACTGAGACTTGTTTAAGGTTTTGAAATGTTAGTCTTTGACGATGGAAGCTTGTAGTGTTATTTGTATTTTTCTATTCAGTTTTTCAGTAGAAACCATGTTACTGTGTTTTGTTTCCAGGAGGTGAACAGGAAGGTGTACAAAGGCATGTTGGACATCTTGAAGTGCACTGTTTCCAGTCTGGAGCACTCCTACACTAATGCAGGCCTCGGGGGAATGGCCAGTGTATTCAGCCTGCTGGAAATAGCACGTACACATTATCAAACCAAAGGTATGCCTCATGCTTTTAACACGGAAGAGTGGAAATGAGTGAGTTAGAGGATTTATTTTATTTTTTTTACTTTTCTCAGCTTGTTTAAGATTCTTTGTGCTGAGGAGTGTAACGGCAGCGAGCCTGTGCTACTAACACTTGTCCGTCTTTGCACTGTTTATATTAAGCTTTGTGTTGCATGTTAGACTTCGAAGCACTAAAAGTGTGATTTTTTTTCCTTACTTTTAATCGATTCCCAGTTTAACTCACCGCTTATTTTGTTTTTGTGTATTTTTGATGACCTCTGTTTTTGGCCCCTTAATTTCCGTAACTCGGTAGACCCAGAAAAGCGCAAGCGAAGCCCCACAGACAGTGCTGGCAGCCCAGGGAGTAAAGAGAGTCCTTCTGGTCGTATGGAGACTGCCAGACCTCAGGGCCTTCTGAATATTCCCCACCTGCAGCTGCCACACCACACAACGGGCAAGGGAGCCCGCCATTTTGATACCCGGAGTCTGAATGAGGAGAACTTTATTGCCTCGATTGGTGTGTACACCACTCCAGCCCGGTTGCATGTGCACTGTAAAAATCCCCTCCCCCTACAAGCTCATCACCCTTAATACCAGTCTCCCTCCCCTCCTCCAGCCGTCTCAAAGAAAGATCCCCTCACTTGTCCCAGACTCAGATTCTTGCAGGGTAATAATATTCCACACATTTTGACTAAAAATAATCGCAAGAGTGGGCAGCCAAACTAAAAAACCAAAACAACAATAATAACAATAATGTTCTGCTTAGATGATTTTCAAAATTCAAATTCAGAATGAGGCCTTGGTTGCAGACATGATGAAAGCCTTGCAAAGTGTCTGGAATATATCCCTGTCTTTCAGCCTGGACTGCGTGTGCTTGTCTCCCTTCCCTTAAACATCTGTGCCCCTGTTTGCCTCCTTCCCAGAGTTCTGTCGTTAGCCTCTCGGCACCTTGAATGCATGTCATTGTTTTGGTCTTCCAATATGTAAATCTGCAGTAGTGGATGAGGGAAACCAGAGGTATGCGCATCAGTAGTCGAGGCTACCCTCACTGCAGGTTTTCTGCAAGGCGTGCTGTAGAAAATAGCAGCTCCCTTTGCTCTCAGCATGGTGGGTGGAAGAATCACTCCCCAGTAAACAGTCCCAGTAAGAATGCAAATGTCACCTAAGAAGCTTTTCTATTGGTCCAGATGGAAGTAACTGGAAAAATCTTTAATAATCTCTTCAGGATTTCAATTTCCAAAAGTTATTCTGGGTCTGTATACAGGGGACTTTCTCAGCTAAACCACCCTGACGCCTCTCCTACCCATACCCCCTTCTTTTCTTGTTAGAAGCTGCACCTTCAATTCTACAGAAAGCTGTGAGACTTGCATCCTGGCTTCTGCAACTGCTCCATTTCACATGCTGGCTAATCGGCCTCTCAACCTCATCCCATGCTCTTTTCCAAATCATCCATCTCTCTCCCTCTTTCGCTCTCTTTCTATCTCCTGATCTCTCTCTCTCTTGCTGTCTTACTTGTGCTCTGGAGAGCCAGACAAATGCAATAAATGCAAATCAGTGGCCTGTAATTAGAGCAAAAGCTCATTCTGACGTCACTGTGTGGCTCTCCAGGACTTTGTGCCAGGAACTACGGGTGTGTTGTAATGTTCCCTTAGTAGCTGTTACACATGATGGATTCAATGTAAAAAAAAAAAAAGAAAGTTCTTTTTCTATTTTTTAAAATGTTCCAGATTAAAGCAGAGCTACATGCAAACATTACAAAATACCTCCCGTCAATATTGACAGATTCTCAATGCTTACTTTGTTTTGCTTTTGATTTTGATGCTCATCCACCATACATGCCTTTTCAACCAGCTCTCTGATTCTCTCTCTGTCTTTCTCTCCTTGCTTGCAATGCATCTTGGGTAGAATTGTGGAGCAAGCACCAGGATAAGCAAAAAGCTATGGAAAAACAACAGAGTAAGAGACTTTTCACACACCCAAAAAAACCCAACAAAAAAAGGATTAGGGTGTTCAGCTGCTGACCTTTTTTTTCCTGCTGCCTTCTGTCTACCTGTTCAAACTTACCAGGATCTTTTATACATGAATAAATAAAAAAGAAATGAAGGAGAATAACCCAAGAAATATAGTTACACAGGTCTTGATTTTACTCTTACAAATAAAATGTGTATCAGGCTGTTTTTTTTCTATAAAATAATTAAGGCTAAAGCATTTTACACAAATACAATACTTTTAGGGAAAAGAAAGCCTTTTATTTTCAAAAATGCCATGCTGTGTTTAATAGAGACTGTTTCCAAAATCTTGTGGAACTTAATTGACATTTAAAAAAAATGGGAATTTCATTTTAGTTACTGGCTTTAGCTCCAGCAATATGTCATTTTGTTTTACCAGTGTGTTTCTTTTTCCTTGCAAACATGCATTATGATGAACAGAGATGAATACCTGCTGCCCTGTCCTCCTCTTTTAACTGTATTCTTTCCAGTTTCAAGTGGCTTGCTGTAAACTGTGTGTTTGCAGCCAATATTTCACAGGTACACTTAAAAGCCTTATGAAATGTTAGAAAAGTTAAATGTCACAAAATCCCAGGGGGGGAAATGAAAAAGGAACAAGGAAGGGTCAGGATGTACTCGTCACCATCTGCACCTGCGGAGGTGACGGAACAAATTGCAAATCACACTTGAAACAGAAAATGTCTCCTTTACCGTCCATCAGTTTGTCTGCATGCCTAACTGCCTGTGTCTGTTTTTGGTGTAACTTGGGCCACATTTGCAGCATTGACTGAGACGTAATGTCACACGCTCTGGCAGTTTTGTTTTCATTTGTAACTTTTTCCCAATTTTACTGCACTCTGCTTGCCCCTTCTGTCTTTTCTCTGTCTGGTCTTGAACAACTTAAGCTGTTTTTTTGTTTGTTTGTTTTTCCATTATAACACCAGTATTTTATATGGAAAGATAAAAATAAAATAATTAGAACTTTTTTTTTTTTTAAGATGCAGGAATTATTAATTTTTCTTCTTACAGTATTTTTCAGCTAGAATGAGGTTAAGGCACCAAGTCTTTGATACCAAACTTTGATAAGCTAGTGTTATACTGTATGCTTTGCTGTGCACAAGTGCAATGCAATGTTTAAATTGAGGCTTTGGCACTTCAGATGGATGTAGCGTCAGTGTCGCTGTGCTGTGCTGGCTTTGAGTGAGGCGGCTCTGAATAAGGTAAGAAGGCAGCGTAGTTGTCTTCATGAAAATGTGCTTATAATCATGCCTATTTTGCAGGGTCAGAAGGAGCAAAGCAGCAGCGCCCCCAGGTGACAGATGCAGAGGAGAAGAAGTCCCAAATCAGTGCTGATAGTGGCCTGAGTGTAACATCTGGATCTCAGGTTTGTATATGCAGCACTGTGCGAAAACATGTGTGAAGCATAGAGAAGATTAAACTAGGTTTAAAATATAAAAGCTTAATAGTTCAATCTAATTCCCCAGTCTTACAGAGCCTGTAATTCTTGTAGTATTCAAGTTTTGATGTTGCTTCCCTTGAAAATACCATTACATATAAAAATACCAATGTATTGTTTTTTGTTTTTTTTTCTTTTGGGTTACAGAAGAGTGACACTGAATCTGTAGCAAGCTCAGAGCCACCAATCCTGACAAGGAGCACCAGCCAGGACTCAGAGGCCAGCACAGTGGTAGGGCATGGCCAACTCAGATATTAGTCACTAAATTTCGGTTTATTCCACCTACAAAGTAATTAAAAAAAAAAAAAAAAAAGAAGCAAGAAATGTGGGTGGTATGTGTTAGCATATTGTTAGCTGTAATAAAACAAACCAGTCCTCTGAGAGCTGTGACGTTGCTGTTGCTAGGTTATAGATTTAGTGAAGACTGAAAATGCCAAATGTCCTTAGATGATGAGTTTTCAGCCTCTCCATGAACAAAAGTAATTATATAAAAATGATGCAGATGTCATTCTCAAAGAGTGCAACCATTTAAAAACATGTAGTCATCATACAGTGATGTTAAGAAGAATGAAAATGGGCACCTCACAGTCACTGAATATCATGGAGTCAAATCTGAGGCTATTGGTTCTCCAGCTAAAGCTTGTAGGGCAGTAGGACAATGATCCCAAGCACAGCAGTGAATCTACAGCAGAGCAGCTGAAAACGAAAAGAATTAAGATGTTGCAATGGACCAGTTGAAGCCCAGACCTCACTATGATTGAAATGATGTGGTTGGTCTTTATCAGAGCTGTGCATAGAAGAAATGCACATAAACCTCAATGAACAGAAACAGCAGTATCAGAGTAAAGAAGTGTGTTGTGGCCAAACTTCTTCCACAATGTGAGAGGTTGATAAAAGTACACAGGAAAAAAAAACATAATTTCAAGGTATATCTGATTAAGGTGGTTTTTAAAACTGGTGTAGTGCTGGGTTAAGATGAGGAATATGTTGCATAACTGTTTCATTTATTTTGCGTGATTGTGCTTTTTTTTATTTTTTATGTTTTTTAGTAACTAAATACTCCCAAGAATAAACCTTCCCCACTTCTGTATTGTTCTTACACCTTGGTTCTTACTTTGTAGATAAGCAATAGCTCTGGAGAGACTCTCGGAGCTGACAGTGATCTGAGCAGCACAGCAGGCGATGGCCTTGGCGGGAGAACCGCCCCTCATTTAACTCAGTCCAGGGGGACTCTTTCTGACAGCGAGATTGAAACCAACCCAGCCACCAGCTCAGTGTTTGTAAGTAAAGGACTCACTGCTTTGTTTATGACTTCACAAGTTAAAATAAGTGAAAGCTTCACAAAAGGTACTGGGCCTTGGTGGGATTTCAAGGTTCAGTTGAAGTTCAGTTACAACCAGTAGAGGTTAAAACCTGAAAAAGTTGAAGTGGAAAATAGTTTTTGTTTCTTTAGCTAAGATTAAACTAAGGAAACCTACATCTTCCAGCAATTCAGTGTTCGTGTTGCGTTAAAGCCCAAGTGGTGTCAAAGTATTTAAATGAATTTAAGCTAGTTTTCTATATTTGCACATTTGCGAACATATTTGGGGTTATTGTAATAACTTCTGATTCACTTTGTCTTTTTTCCAAAGGGGAAGACCCATACTCTGAAACCTGGTGTAAAAGATCATTTACCTGCCTTGGCAAAGGGGCTGCCTGCACAGCCCATCGAGGACACCAGTATGAGGATTTACCTTTTCGAAGGCCTGCTGGGTAGGCTCCTGCTCTCTTGTTCTAAGGCTTTCTCTTACAGTTTGCTCCAACAGCTGATGCTTGGTAAAAACTTGCTTTCTGTTCTTTGTTGCTGTACTAACAACTTAAAATTGGTCCTTCCACTAAAGTAAAGACGGCAGCACTTTCAGTTACCCCTTACTTACTTTAACTTACGCAACTTCCTAATTTGGTTTGCCAGTTAATGTAATCACAGTGAACTTTCACTAATTTGGGAGTTGCTTATAATAGAGCAAAGCAGAAGTCAGACGTGTGATGATTTAGGATTATGTAATGTTAAATGCTACAAACCAGTAAACTACAGCTAAAGGTTAAAAGCTGTTTTGTTTTGTCTAAAAAATAAAATAAACTGTAAAGATAATTGTAATAATAGTAGTAGCCCACTACATGCCAGTATAACAGTTTCAGTGTTCTCCATTGATTCTTCAAGTGTCTGGAACGCCACTGAAGGCTCAGACATCACTCCTCCAAAAAACATTCCCTCATTTGATGCTTTCATCATGGTGGTTCAGAGTGATGTTGACTTTGGACTCAATGGAGTCCAACATCTCCATAGATATACATTTGGTTAAAATTTTTGGTGACTTTATATAAAAGCGTATACAGATATTTCTAATTGTGAAGCCCCTCCCACAAGGCCTTATAGCTGGAACAATTGTCATCTTTGATCACTCCCATTATTAAGATAGAAATGCTTTATTCTCTGCCAGGTTTTTCCTTTAATTTGTCACTCCTTCCTAACCTGTGCAAATGACTAATTTTCTTTGCTGAAGGTGGCACTTGTCTGTGACTTTTTCTGAATGACCAGAAAAAATGGTATCTAACTGTGACTCTGTGTAACAAAACAGAATGTCAAACTAAAGTAAGAACTTAAGATAGTGGCTCATCTCCTTGAGTGCTGTTATAAAATAACAAGCCAGCCAAGTTCTAGATCTGTGAATATCTGGGCTTGCTTTGTCCATTTCTCCTTGTTTTTGTTCGTCTCGTGTGGGTTTCGACCCGCTCCGCTTTTGTTGTTGCCATTAAACCTACTCACCTCTTCGCCTAACCCCCTCCTGCTTTTGCTGCTTTTTTTCCCTCCTGCTGCTCCTCATGGGGAATTCTTCCAGGCCGTGATAAGAGCTCCGTTTGGGATCAACTAGAGGATGCTGCCATGGAAACCTTTTCACTAAGTAGGGCTGATCTCTTGCCTTTGCCCTTTAATTCCTTTGTGTTTGTGGAGCGTATCCACGGTTCACCCCAGCTAGCTCTGTGTTTAATCTCTGTGGGGTTTTCTTTTTTCCTTGCACATCTGTGTTAAACATACAGAGGGGTAGAGCATGTAAGCAATAGGAAGATGTCTCACAGGAAGATCACAGTTAAACTAGGAGCTTTTAGTTAATGTTTCTTTGATTTTTCTGTTCACAAACATTTTCCCTCTAACTTTTATTTTAACCTAACAGCCTAACATTTCATGGGTTTGCACACTGGATGAGTGTTACCTTTAAGTGCTGGTAGAGATGTAATTACCAGCTGAACACACTCAAGCAACCAGCTGATGAGTGCTACTGTTAAATGTCAAGATTCCTAGTGACCAATTACCACATTGTAATAGGGGTGAGAAAAATGATGTAATGGAAAGTGAAAGCAACTAATTTGAGGCTAAAGGGGGAAAAAAAGCTCCACTAACTTGTTATTTTGGAAAGGTTACAAAAACCGCACTTAAAAGCTGCAGCAGACAACACTGTACCTGCTGTGTGTGTGTGTGTGTGTGTGTGTGTTAACTAAACCAAAATGGTTTGGTTTTCATTGGACCTGTTTTGATGTGCGCTTAATTATGCTCATCCAAATGTTCCAGTAAACCTTATTGTGTGTAAGATGTGTTAACGTCCAGCATGTATCAGACCCCGATACACGCATATTTTCTCCTGTTATAGAAATGTATGCAAATCTTTGAAAGAGCTTGCTCTTGTGGCTGCATGTGGTGTAGTTTGTGTTAATATGTTACCAGCCAAGGTGCAGACAGAAGCTTTTCAAATTTTGGGGAGCTTCATCTGTCTTCTTGATGTTTCTAGGTAAGGAGCGCTCCACACTTTGGGACCAGGTGCAGTTCTGGGAGGATGCCTTCTTAGATGCTGTTATGTTGGAGCGTGAGGGCATGGGCATGGACCAAGGACCTCAGGAAATGATTGAAAGGTTCCACTTGGCCATTGTTTTAGTTCAGCCAGTGTGATTTATGTTAATTTTCATATGCTTTTTTTCTTTTCTTCTCTTGGTCTTGGTTTTTTTCACTATGTTGCATCACCGTTTTCATATCTACTCCATGGAACTCATTGTGGACTGTGAATAAGTTCTTCTGTGTTGCATGTCGACACAGATACCTGTCACTGGGAGAACATGACCGCAAGCGCCTGGAGGATGATGAAGACAGACTTTTGGCCACCCTGCTGCACAACATGATTGCATACATGCTAATGATGAAAGTATGGAGTGCTTTTTGTCAGTTCATTCAAAGCACAGTAAAACTGTTTGTTAATATACACAAATTTTTGTTTCCCTGTGAATATGTCAGCCTTTGAGGTTTGTGTTTGTTTGTTTTCATGTAGGTGAGCAAAAATGACATCAGGAAGAAAGTGAGGCGCCTGATGGGCAAGTCCCACATCGGCCTCACGTATAGCCAAGAGATCAACGAGATACTTGACAAACTGGCTCAAATGGTAAAAATTTGTATTCGTTTTATTTCACCCAGTTAAACTTCAGTTCATTGTTTTGATGAAATATGTGCTGAACTACATTTGCAGAACGGCCGAGAGCTGTCCATCAGGCCCAGCGGAAGCCGTCACATCAAGAAACAAACATTTGTTGTTCATGCTGGCACTGATACTACAGGAGACATCTTTTTCATGGAGGTATGCAAAGTCTGCATTTTATGTGTACTGTCTCCCTAATGACTTGGTCACATTAGAGTAAAAATAAGAGGGCATTCTGCTTGTGACTAGGAAGAATTTGTGGTTTGTCAGATTGATTACTAGTTACAACTTTTTGCTCACAGGTTGAGCACGTAACCGCCGTCAACCTCCGGACAATTGCACAGGTTGCCTGTTGGGAACAACCGATCTCCAAACAATCATTTTCTGACTTGGTCTGATTGTATCAAACTCAGACAGATTGTGTATCTCGTTGCAGCAGGGGACTCAACTGTTACTGGTCCTAGATAAAAGCAAGTTTGCAGAGTGCTTATATTATTTTGCAGTTAAATTGATGTAATGCAGCAACTGTGTCACTATTTGTGAAGTAATTTCAGATGGTTGAGGTTCTGGCTAGACTCTAAATGTAAGTAGATGATGTGCATTTCTGTGTATGCAAATGGAAACAGATTTGTAAATTTCACATTATCATAAATGGAGTTTGTTTAACTGCCGACTTGACCTCCAACCAATAGCAGATTGAGACCATTTCACTGCCAAATTGGCGCACTAAAGTTGCAACCATTGTTGGTTGCAGACTTAGTCCCTGTCTTTGACGTAACCATTTCATAGATGAGATTGGAAGCTCATTACACAGTCGCAGTAATTTTAGGTCATGTTGTGGTCTTAAACCACTGTTTTCACCAGTGTGCCTGTAGCATAACGCAAAGGTTGTAGCAAAGGATATTTTTCTAAAATATCAAATGGTCTCAGAGTGTCTGAAACTTTCCTGAACATAGAAATAGTGTGCTTATTTTACTTGTGCTTTATTGTTCCAGGTTTGCGATGATTGCATAGTCCTGCGCAGCAACATCGGTACCGTTTATGAACGCTGGTGGTACGAGAAACTCATCAACATGACCTACTGCCCCAAGACCAAGGTGCTGTGTCTCTGGAGACGCAACGGCCAAGAGACGCAGCTGAATAAGTTCTATACCAAAAAGGTCAGAGGCTTCTTGTGTCTGCATCTCTTGTGTTAAATTGACTTAAGAAGATTCTAAAATCGAATAACTTTCTGATTGCTTTCCAGTGTCGTGAACTCTACTACTGTGTTAAAGACAGTATGGAAAGGGCTGCAGCAAGACAGCAAAGCATTAAACCAGGTATGGAGTGAGTTAGAGCAACCACAGGCTCCTTTTTGCATCTTATTTCATTCATTATTCTCTTTAACATGGACATTGTTTCTTTTGAGAGTTTGATTGTTGAGTAGTACAAAATAGTATTTTATTTTGATTAATTAAATATTTTAGAGCAGTCTGTATTGCATAGATATAGATATGTTGATAATAACACAAAACATGGACAGACCTAAAGTTTAATAAAGCACTGCTGCAGTTTTGAAATTTCCAAGTCTTTCCAGGTTGTTTAAGGTAAGAAGAACATGTGACAGGCTTTCAGACATTCCTGTTCCTGTGTCCATCCTTCAGGTCCCGAACTGGGCGGCGAGTTCCCCGTCCAGGACATGAAGACTGGTGAAGGTGGACTACTGCAGGTCACACTGGAGGGAATCAACCTTAAATTCATGCACAGCCAGGTAAGAGACCAGTTCTACTGCAAAGAAACTGCGTCTCATCTCACAGAAGGGCATGACAATGTAGAATCACTCATGATGGTTCAGACTTCATCGTCCTTCTGTCCACCCTCTCCGCTCGTCTCTCGTGTTTGCCTCTGAATCATTTCCTTTCATCGTGTGACGTCTTCCTCTATCACTAAGAAAATCCTTACAACACATTTGATTGGCATCTACTCATACCTGTTTTTTCCATAGAGGAAGAATTCCTGTTTGTGCTTTTGCTTTTTTTGGATTTGCCCCCCCCCC
>NW_005187757.1:183548-184334 GCF_000239375.1 Pundamilia nyererei | reverse complement strand
GTGTGTGTGTGTGTGTGTGTGTGTGTGTGTGTGTGTGTGTGTGTGTGTGTGTGAGAGAGAGAGATTATTTGTGTGCATGAACCCATCCTTCCACACAAGTTTCTTTTGACATCTGTGGTGCTCAGATTTCATGTTGAGTTACTGTGTGGGAGGAGATGTTAATCTGTTCGTGTGTGTGTAAGAGTGACGTTCCACAGTGGTAAGACGGATGACCTTGAGAAAAGACTTTTCATTAATAATTGGCTATTTTATAGCAACCTTTGATTTTAAGTTTGGACCCCTTGAACATCTTCATGTGTTGTCTTCATGTCTGAGCAGTAGTGATAGTTGGGTGCTTTGTTTCCACAGGTTCATTTAAAATGTGTAGCTCTGATTGAACTATGCTGAATAATACAAATTAGGGGTAGAAGTGTTCATTGTTAGATACCCACTATCTTTAAACTGGCATCAGTTCACCCGAGGTCCTACGTTTTTTTTTGTTTTTTTTTTTCCTTTCCTTTTAGAAAATTCTGCAGCAGTGGTGTTCTGGGTAATTTGGACGGTCCATCACACTGCAGAGACGTGTCATTGGACCCACTTTCCACCCCCCAAAAACTGAAATATAATTTTTCTGTTACCGCATAAATTTCTCCCATTTTAATTACATGCACTGCAGTATTATGCAAAAGACTTAATTGTATCTTGTTATATTTTGGATGTTGTGATTAATTAGAAGCAAAATGCCCAAACCCAAGTTTTTGGGATAGTACTGTATCCGGTTGTTCAGTGATGACGCGACGAATCCTA